>NW_016908869.1:143933-291580 GCF_001483705.2 Eufriesea mexicana | reverse complement strand
TCCTGCTTTTCTAAAGAAATTATGTTATGTATGTACGAAATAATTCAACGCCGGCAGTAAAGTGATGGCGGCTGTACTCAGTATATTGTTGCTAGTTGTTAATGTATCAAGGGGTAGCGTATCTGTCCTTTGTCATTCTAAAATTACTATAGAATTAATGTTATCAGTGTACAAAGTAATGCAACGGCTGCCGTAATGTGATGATGGTGGTACTCAATATTGTGTTGTAAGTCCTTAATATCCCGAGGGATAGTGGATCTGTATTTTGTAATACTGAAATTGCTATAGCATTGAAATCAACAATGAACGGATTCATCCGGCGGAAACAGTGCTCTGCTGGTGGGAGTACTAAGTGCCGTACTGTCAATTGAATATATACCTAGCCATGACGGTACTATACACTGATTTCTCCGGAATTCCTATGGATTATGCATCATCAGTGAACATTGTAGTCCAACGTCTACAGCACATTTATGGTGCTGTTCTCAGTACCCTGCATTCAGTTGTTGATATCTCGAGGGATAGTAGATGTCTGCCTTGTCATTCTAGAAGGGACATGGTATTTAAGTCGTCATTGAGCAGATTAATCCAACGGCTACAGTCCTCTCACGGTGGATGTACTAAGCACCGTACTGTCAACTGTGAATACCCTATCCATAGCTGTACCATAAATCGGTTATTCTAGAATTACGTTGCAATTTACGTCATGAGTAGGTAAAGTTGACGTGCGGCTATATATGCGTGATGATGGCTGTACTCAGTACTGTGTTGTCAATTGTTAATATCTCCAGGTATAGTGGACCCTCATTTCCCATTCTAGAATTGCTGTAGAATATAAATCATCAGTGCAAAAATTAATCCCACGGCAGCAGTCCAGTGGTAATAGTTGTACTCAGTAATGTATTGTCAATTGTTAATATCTCGAGTTGCAATGGATCTGCATTTTCTCATTATAGAGTTGTTATATGATCTAGACCGTGATTGAACAGATTAATTAAACGACTACTGTGCATCGCTGGTGGATATAATAAGCACCGTGCTGTCAAATGGAAATATCACTAGCCGTAATCGTTCTATACATAGGTTGCTCTAGGATTTCTTTGCTATCTATGTTATCAGTGAGCAAAGTATTCCAACGGCTACGGTACTGTTATGATGCCTGTACTCAAAACTGTGTCGTCAATTGCTAATGTATCGAGGGATAGTGGACTTGCATTTCCTATTCTAGAGCTGCTGTAGGATATACATCACCAGTAAACAGGGTGAACCAACGGCAAAAGTGGTCTGTTGGTAGATGTACTAGGTACCTTACTGACAATTGTAAATATCACAAGCCATAATGGAATTATACTTAGGTTATTCTATAATTACTTTGGAATTTACATCATCAGTGAACATAGTAGTTCAGCGGCTATGTAACTGCGGTGATGTGTGTTCAGCTTACCATATTTTCAATTGTTAAGGTCTCAAGGCATAATGGACTTATATATTATCATTCTAGAATTGCTATAGAATATAAATCATCAGATAGCAGCGTAATCCAATGGCTACAGTGCTCTGTGTGTTGTGGTACTGAGCACCGTACTATCGTTTGTACATATCCCTCGACGTAATCGAACTTTGCAATGATAATTCCAGAATTTCTGTGCTTTATATATAATAGATGAACAAGTTATCCACCGGCTACAGTACTGAGATGATGGAAGTGTTCTGTACTCAGTTGAAAATTGCTTAGTTCTCGCGGGTCAATGGGTAACCTTCCTGTCATTCTAGACTTTCTGTAATATCCAAATCATGACTGAACTGATTAATTCAGCGGCTACTTTGCTCTGCTGGTGGATGCACTAAGTACCGTACTTTCGATTGAAATTATCTCTAGCCAGAGCAGTACTATACACTGATTATTTCAGAACTGCATTCGAACTCACATTGTCAGCGGACAAAGATATCCAGCGCCTACAATACCGCGATGATGGATGTACTCAGTACTGTATTGAAAATTGTCAATATCTCCAGGGTATGTAGACCTGCAATTCGCATTCTGGAATTGCTGTAGTATATATCTCATCAGAGAAAAGGTTAATCTATCGGCTGCAGTACAGTGATGATGGATGTGCTTAGTATGGTGATGTAAATTGTTAATATCTCGAGTGATAATGTATCTTCATTTTCTCGTTCATGAACTGTCATGTCATCTACATCATCATTGAAAAGATTAATCCAACTGCTACATTGCTGTGCTTGTGAACGTATAAAGCACGGTACCGACAATTTTAAATATACCTAGACGTAACTGAAGTATACAATGATTGTTCTAGATCTGCTGTGTAATCTGTATCATTGATGAACAAACTAATCTAACGGCTCAAAGAATGTGGTGATGGCTGTACTGAGTACTCTGTTGACAATAGTTATTTTCACGACGGATATCGCATATGTATTTTGTAATTCTTGAATTGCGATGATCCCTGAATGATCATTGATCAGACTAATACGACGGCTACAGTGCTCTGTTGGTGGGTGTGACAAGCACCGTACAGTCAGTTGCAAATATCCCAGCCATAGCAGTACTATATACTAGCTATTTCAGAGTTGAATTAGGATTTACATCATCGATGAACAAACCAAGCCAACGGCTACAGTACTGTGGCGATGGCTGTATGCTGCACTGTGTTATCCATTGCTACATGCACCCATGTTAATCGATAACCTCGCTGTCACCCTTGATATGCTGCAATATCTGTATCAACACTGAATAGATTTATCCAGCCGTTTCTCTGCTCTGCCCGTCGGTGCACTAAGTACCGTGCCATAAATTGTACATATCTCTAGCCACGACCGACGTATGCAGTGATTATTCTAGTATTGCCCTGCAAATTACGTTATCAGTGAACAATGTCATTCAACGGCTACAATAGTGCGATGTTGACCGCACTCAGTACCGTGTTGTCAATTATTAGTGTCGCGAGGACTTATGCAACTCTAATTTGTCATTCCAGGATTGTTATAGGACCTAAATCATCACTGAACAGATTAAATCAACGGCTACAGTGCTCTGTATGTGGATATGTCATGCACAGTAATATCAATTGCAAACGCCCCCAGTCATAACCTTACTGTACACGGCTCATTCTATAGTGCTGTGCTATATATAACATGGATGGGCAAAGTAATCCAACGGCCACGTCACCGTGGTGATGGCTGCAGTCAGTAATTTGTTTTCATTTGTTAATATCTCGAGCAGTAATTTATGTGTCTTTTGTTATTCTTGGATTGCTATATTATCTAAATCATCATTGAACAAGTTAATGTAACGGATACGCTGCTCTGCTCGTGGATGTACAAAGTTCCGTACTGTCAACTGTAAATATATCTAGACATAACCGTAGTATGCAATGATTATTCCAGAATTACCTTTGGACTAGCATTGTCAGTATATAAAGATATTCAATGCCTACGACACTGTGATGATGGCTTTTCTCAGTACTACGTTGTCAATTGTTAATGTCTCTATGGATAATGGACCTGCATTTCTCATTCTAGAATTACCGCAGTATATACATCATGTGTGAACAGATTTACCCAACAGCAGCAGTGCTCCGATGGCACCGCAATATGTACCGTACTGTCAATTGCAGATGTTACTAGTCGTAACCCTACTATACATCGAATATTCCGGAATTTCTTTGGAATATAAGCCTTCGACGGACAAACTAATTCTGCGGCTACGGTTCCATCATGATGACTGCACTCAGTACTGTGCTGCCAGTTGCTAATTTCTCGAGGGATAATGGATACCTTCGCTGTCATTCTAGTATCGCAGTATTATCTAAATCATCATTGAACAGATTAATCCAACGGCTTCTCAGCTCTGCTGGTGGATGCACTAAGTACCGTACAGTCAATTGTAAATATCCCTATCCATACGAGTACCGTACGCTGGTCATTCCATATTTGCCATGGGATATACGTTATCAGTGAACAAGGTAGTCCAACTGCTGCATTACTGTAATGATGTCTGTGCTCAGTACTGTGTTGTCAATTGCTTGCATCTCGACGGACAATGGATCAATAGATTCTCGTTCTTGAATTGTTATAATACCTCAATCATCATTCAACAGGGTAATACGACGGCTACAGTGCTCTGTTGGTAGGTGTACTGGGAGCTTTAGCGACAATAGCAAACATCACTAGCAGTATTCGAACTACGCACTAACTATTCTAGAATTGATGCGGAATAAATGTCAATGGTGAACAAATTAATCGAACGGCCACAGTACTGTGATGGTGGATCTACCGAATACTGTATTTTGGATTGTTAATATCACGGGGGATGATGGATATAATTATATTACCATTCTAGGCTTGTTATGGTATCCAAATTATGGCGGAATAGATTAATCCAATGGTTACAGGGCTTTGTTGGGGGATGTACCAAGCACCGTACCGACAATTGCAAACATTCCTAGCCATAAACGAACAATACACTGACTACTCTAGGAATTCGTCGGATTTTATGTGATTAATGAACAAATTAAACCAACGGCTACGGTACTGCGACGACGGCTGCACACAGTACTGTGTTGTCAATTGCTAATGTATCGAGGGATGATGGATCAGCATTTCTTATACCAGAATTGCTGTACGATATGCATCATCAGTGAACATATTAATCCGTGAGCTACAGTGCTGTGTTGGTAGAGGATCTGAGTAACGTGCTGTCAACTGTAAATGCCTCTCGCCGTAACTGTAGCATACATTGATTGTTCTGGAATTCCTGTGGAACTTGACACATCAGTGAGAAGTTCGTCCAATAGCTGCAGTAATGTAGTGATGGCTGTATTCAGTACCGTCTTGTTGGTTCTCAATATGTCGAGCGGTAATTCTAGCTCGAATTCCAGAATTGCTATTGGATATAAATCGTCATTGAACAGATTAATCCAATGGCAATTGCGCTCTGTTGGTGAATGTACCCAGTACAGTACTGCCAATTGTAAGTATCTTCAGCCATATCTAAACTATACGTAGATAATTCCAGAGCTGCTGTCGAATTTAATTTAGGAGGAAGCAAATTAATCCAACGCTAAGTGTAGTGTAATGATGGCTGTACACCGGAATGCGTTGTCTATCGTCAATATCTCTAGAGATATTAGACCTGTCCATTGTCATTCTAAAGTTGCTGTAGAATTTAGATCATCAGGGAACAGATCAATCCAATGGCTGCAGTGCTGTACTGGTAGATGTACCCAGAAGAGTACTGTCAACTTTAAATGTCTCTAAACACAACTGCACAATATATTCATTGCTCTAGAATTGCTGTCGAAATTAGATCATCTGTGGGCAAACTAATTCAACAGCTTCTGTGCTGTGTTGGTGGATATACTAAGTATCGTATAGACAGTCGTAAACGTCTCTAGCCGCAACTGCTCTATCCATTGATTATGCTGGAAGTATCGTGGAATACAAGGCATCGCGTGAACAAACTCAGCCAACGGCTACAGTAATCACTTGATGGCTACACCCAGTACTGCATCGACATATTTGTCAACCTTAATAGCGACAATTGCAGTGTAAATAGAAAAATCAACTATTGCTAAAGAATTTGGTGATCAGCGGACTGATTAATTCAATGTGTGTGGGATTGTGTAGGTGGCTATACTCAGCACTGTGTTGTCAATTGCTAATATCTCCTGCTATGAGCCTTGTATATCTTCATTTTTCTAGAATTGCAATAGAACGTAAATCATCACAGAAGAAATTAATCCAGCGAGTACTCCGCATTGTTGGTGGGTGTTCCAAGTACGAGAGTGTCAACAGTATATACCTCTTGCGTTAACTAATGACCTCAATGGTTATTCTAGGATCGCTGTGGAATTTAAGTCATCAGTGAACAGTTTAGTCCAGAGGCTACAGCACTGTGATGTTGGCTGTGCTCAGTACTGTGTTGTCAGCAGTTAATATTTCGTGCGATTGTGTATCTGTCTCCTATCATTATGGATTTGCTATGGAATATAAATCATCGTTGAACAGACTCTTCCATCGCAGTCAGCACTCTGTTGGTGGACGTACTGAGCACAGTAATGTCAATTGTAAGTGTCTCGCGCAATAAGTGATGTATGCATTCTTTATTGTAGGTTTGCTTTGGCATTATAATCTTCAGTGAAGGGGTTAGTCCAGCGACAGCAGTGTCCTGCTTGTGGATACACTCAGAAATGTATTGTCACTTGTTATTTACCACAGCGACACTTGCTGCAAACATTGATCACTCAATTGTTCCAGATGAACGTAGATGAGCAGCGAACGGATTATTTTCAGTGGCTATGGTATTGGGTAGATTTCTATACTCAGTACCTTTTGTGAATTGATAACATGTCGGGCGATAATGAATCGGCCTCTTGTCATTCCAGAATTGCTATAGAATTTAGATCATCAGTGAGCAAATTAATACAGCGGCTACAGGACTGTGACAATGGCTGTACGCAGTACCTTGGCGTCAGCTGTTATCTCAGCGTGCGATAATGAATCATTCTGTTGTCATTCTAGGATTGCTACGGAATTTAATTCATCAGCCAATATATTTATCCACCGGCCATATCATTGTTTCGACGGCTACACTCTGTACTTTATTGCAATTTATCATTATACCTATCTATGGTTTTTACAGCCATTGGATATTCTGGAATTGCTGTGCAACATAAGTAGTCAGCGATTTGATTAACGCGATGCATATAGAACTTCATAGACTACTACACCTAGTACTGGAATATTAGTTGTCGATGTCTGAAGCGATTATTGATCTATCCATTAATCATACTAGATTTGCTATAAAATTGGTACCATCAGTGGACAGGTGAATCAAACGGCTGGAGTACTATGTTGATGACTGTACGCAGTACAGTATGGTCAAGTATTATGATCTCTAGCCATAATTTATCTATTTTCTAATCATTCCCTATTACTATGTGGTGCAGCTTTTCGGTGGATAGATTAGCCCAGCGGCTATAGAGCAGTATAGATGGTTACCCTTACTTACGTATTGTACGTTGTTAATATCATGACAGATATTTGATATGTCTTTTGTCATACTGGAACTGCAATACGATATGAGTCATCAGTGAACAGATTATTCCAATGGCTACATTCCTGCCTTGATTGCAAAACTCAGTACCCTGTTGTCGATTGAAGATATCTTTGGCGACATTTGGTATATCCTGTGTCAGTACTAGAGTTTCTGCCGAAATTAGATGGAATGTGAATAAAGTTAGCCAATGGATATTGCATGATGTGGACGACCACACTCAGTACAGCGCTATCAATTTTGCATGTACGAAGCGATAATTGATATATGGATTTATCATTATATGATTTCTGTTCAGCTTAACACATCGGCGAATAGGTTAATCCGCTGGCTATATTTCTGTGTACATGGCTACACTCCGTATTATGTTGCCATTTATCAATGTCTCCAGCGTCAATTTGTATATCCCCTGATAATTCTCGAATTGCTTTGGGAATAAAGCGATCAGCATAATATTGTATCGATGGCTGTAGTACTGCGTTCATTGATATGCTCTGTATATTCTTGTCAATTGTTTGGATCTCTGTATGTAATTGATGTATCCATTGATCACTTCCGAATTGCTATAAAATATGATTGTACCATCTGTATATTTATCCAATTTTTATTGAATTGCCTGCAGGCCTATACTCATTACATTATAGTTAGACTTTCATATCTCTTGCAATACCTTATCCATCCATTGCTCATTTTATAATTGCTATAGAATTTACATGGTCAGCGAGTAGGTTAACACACAGGATATAGTATTGCGTAGATGCGCATAGGGCTCTGTAGATGGCTATTCAGGTTACAGTATAGACATTTCTTAATATCTGTGGCGACAATTGATGTTTCTATTGATCATCCTAGAATTGCTACAGAAAGTGGATGTTCAGTTTATAGATAAATACAAGTACTATACATCTATCTAGAGGTATGTACTCAGTTATGTAGTGTCAGTTGTTAATATGTCCTGCGATAATTGACCTTCCCGTAGGCCATTCTAGGATTTCTATAGAATTTACGGCAAATAATTGTACCAATGGCTATGGCACTATGTGGTTGGATACCCACAATACCCCTTCTTCCATTGTTAATGTCCTTAGCTATAATGCACCTATCCATTGATAATTCTAGAGTTGCTACAGGAATAAAATGAACAGCATATACACTTACCTAATGGCACGAGTAATGCATAGGTGGCAGTACTTGACACGGTATGGTCAACCGTCAATACCTCTAGAGATAATTGATCTATCCATTTACGTTTCTAGTATTGCTATAGAAATTACGTGGTCAATGAATAAATTAATCCATTGGCTATAATAAAGGACATGCGGCCATACACAGCACTCTATTGTCAACCGTAAATATCTCTGGCGATAATTGATCCACCCATTGATCACTCTGGAATTGCCACAGAATTTTTGTGATCAGTCAGTAGCTTATACGAATGGGTATAGTACATCGTTCGTGGCTACACTCAGCGATGAACTTGAAATTGGTAAAATCACAAGCGATAATAAATCTGTCTTCACATCACTATAGAACCACATTAGAATTAGTATGGTAATCGGAAAGGCTAATTCAATTGCTACGATACTCTAAATGAGACTATAATCATCAATGTACGCTCAATCGTTAATATCTATAGCGATAATTCATCCATCTATACATCATTCCTTAATTGCTACGCAATTTACATTTTCAGCGAATACTTCATGCCATTGGCTACAGGACTGTACTGTTGGCTATTCTGAGTTCTGTACTTTCAACCGTTGGCACCTCAAGCGATAATATATGTATCCATTGGTCTTTTCAAAACTGCGATATGGAAATTGGATGATCACTAAGTAGCTTGATACAATGTCTTTATTTATGTGTTGATGGCTGTAACAAGTACTTTGTAGCTAATTGTTGATATTTCAACCGACAGTTCATCTCTCCTTTGATCTATCCAGTATTCCTATAGAAATTACGTGATCAATGAAATATTAATGCAAGAGATATAGTAATGTGTAGACAGCTGTAATCTGTAGTGTATTGTTGACTACTATTTCCTCTAGACATAATTGCTCCACACATTTTGTCATCATAGTATTGCTGTGGCATTAAAATGATCCGTGAATAGATTCATGCAATGGCTATAGTACCCCGTAGAGTTCTATACTCAGTACTGGTTTCTTCATTGTTACATTCCCCAGAAATGATTGAACCACACGTTGGTCAATCTATAATACGTATACAAACTACATGAATAGTTAATACATAAACGCAATTGTTATAGTACTGCGTGGGCGCCTATACTCAGTACTGCTGCGTTAGTTGCCTACATCTCCAGGGATAATTGATCAACCCGCTGAAGATGCTAGGATTCCAATGGAACATACGTGATCAATGAATAGATCATCCAATGGATACAGTAGAGTGTAGATGGATAAAGCCTGTAGAGTACTGATGAATCCTAATGTCTATAGAGATAACAGATCCATCAATTGATAATCGTTGAATTGCTGTGGGATATACATGGTAAATGAAAAAGTTTGTCCGATGGATATAGTACTGCTTGTATGGATTCACTAAGTACTGCACTATCTATTGATAATGTTTCAAGAGAAAATTGATATATCCTTTCATCAATGAAGAATTGCTTTAGAACTGAAAGCATCGGTGGATAGATCAATGCAATGCATATGTGACTGTGTAGGTGGCTGTAGTATGAACTGTTAATTGCTAGTATCTCTAGAGATGATTGATCCATCCATTGAAAATTCTTCAAATACTTTGGTATTTTAATGATAACTGAATTGATTAACACATTAGTATCTCTAGAGATGATTGATCCATCCATTGAAAATTCTTCAAATACTTTGGTATTTTAATGAGAACTGAATTGATTAACACATTGGCTACGGTACTGCGCTGATGGCAATACTCTCTGCTTAATTGTTAATTCTAATATCTCTAGTGATAATTGATCTATCTATTGAAAATGCTGGAATAGGTAAAGAACATTAGTGATCAACGAATTCATAGTACAATGGCCATAGTACTGCGTGGATGGCTATACTAAGTTCGATATTATTATTTGTTACTGTCCCTAGAGGTAGTTGACCTTTACATTGATGTTTCTCTGGTTGCTGTTGAACTAAGCGATCAATGAATCTATTATTGCGGTGGCTATTGTTCATTTTCGGTTGCTGTACACTGTACTACACTGTTAATTGACCTTATGACCAGAGACAAATTGTAAATCCATTGATCACTCCAGGATTGCTTCGTAATTTATTTGATCAGTGAATGGACTAATACAGTGACTATAGTACTGAGTAGATAGCTATACTAATTGCAGTATTAGTTATTGTTGACATTTCCAGCGAAGATTCATCTAACTATTGTTTAATATAGAATTGCCATAGAATTAACATGATCACTGAACACATTAATGCATTGGCGTTAGTGCTACGTAGGTGGCTATATTTCCCTGAAGATGCAACACACGGTACTGTATCGTCTACTGTCAATATCTCTTGCGGTAATAGATCTAGCAATTTATCTTTCTAGAAATGCTATGGTAGCTAAGTGATCAGACAGATGATTAATCAAATGGCTGTAGTACTTCGTAGGTGGCTATACACAGATCGGTATTGCTGGTTGTTATCATCTCTAGCGATATTTGAAGAAACTATTTATCATTATAGAAATGCTATGGCATTTGATGATGAGTGTGCGGACTAATCCATTGACTATAGTACTGCGTCCATGGCTATAGTGAGTACTGTAATTTCAATTGCTGATATATCAAGCGACAATTCATCCATTAATTGATTAATGAAGTAATGCCGCAAAATTTACATTATCAGTGAATAGATTAATGCTATGGACATAGTACTGTTTAGATGGATATAACCTCTACTGCCTCCTTATCTGCTAATGTCTCTTGAGACGATAGATCCATCTATTGATATTTCTTGAATTGCTGCAGAATTCATATACTAACTGAATAGATACATTCAATGGCGTTATTAATGCGTAGGTGGCTACATTTACGCTAATGTAGCAGCACTCAGTACCCTATTCCCAACTTAGAATGTGGGTAGCGTCAATTGATGTACCATTGATTATCCTTGACTTGCTGTGAAAGGTAAATGGTCATTGAAATTATTGATGTAATGGTTATGGTACGGCGTAGGTTGCTATACTCAGTACTGTTTTGTTGATTGTTATCATCTCTAGCAGTAATTGACCTACCCACTAATCGTTTTAGAATTGCCATTGAATAAAAGTTATCAGTGTGTACATTAATCCAATGGCTATAGTGCTGCGTATATACATATACTCAGTAATGAACGGTCCCATGCTTATATCTCTCGCGGTAATTGACCTATCCAATAATCGATTCCTGTCTGATATAGGATATAGGTGATCAGTGTATACATTAATCCAATGCCTACAGTACTCTGTAGATGACCGTAACCTGCACTGTGGTGTTAAATCTAATTTCAACAGCGACAATTGGTCTAACCATTGGTGATTCTAGAACTATATTCTAGAAATATATGTGATCAGCGAATAAACTTTTCCAGTGACTATAGTACTCTGCTGATGGATACATTTTTTCGCCTATTGTCAATTGGCAACACTTCGAGGGATGATTGACATGCACCCTTATAATTCAAGAATTGCTGTGGCATAAGGATCATAACTGCATAGGATAGCGCATCTGCTATAGAGCCTTGTACCGGCTTTACTGACGATCATTCTGATATCATTCTGAAATTGCTCTTGTACTTAATGATCAGTGAATATGTCAATCCATTGACAGTGATGCTATTCATTTTTATTTATCGCATATGTATACTCTTATGAGCTCTACTGCACTTCGGTGCTCACTGAAATTTTCCGCCCTGGATGGGTTTGGGAAGATAGAGTTTATAAGGCTAGGTCATATTAGGATGAGGCGTGAGTCTGCCTCATTCGCTGCGATAAGATGGTGTTCGTCGCTTTACTATGCACTGCTCTTTTCTGCTGCGCTAAGTTTCTCACTGATATGTCCTACTGTGGTAATGCTAGGTGGTGCAACTTTGGGATACGACAGGAAAGTAATCTGTGCTATGCGCTGCCGCCAGTGGTATCCGGCTGCTTAATCTACTGTGCTATGTTCTGCTGTACTCAACTGCACTCTGCTGTGATCAACTATGAGTGGACAAGGTGAGCTTGGTTAGCTTGGGTTTGTAATCTGTGCTTTCGCTAGTATTCTCTGGTATTGGGCGCATTACAGTGCCCTCCTGCTCTCTGCTTCGCTTCCCTGCGTTCTGCTGATCCCAACTGCAGTTGGGTCAGGGAAAGTAGTGTGCGTGAGGTTAGGTTATGCCAGACTTGGATTGGTTAAGTCAGGTTAGGCTACGAATCTACATTTTTCGGTACTATTCAATGTACTCTGCGCTTTACTGGGGCCTGCTACGCTTTCCCATGCTCTGCCTTGCACTGCTGCAGTTAGGCTCTGTTGCGTCAGGGTAGGAAAAGTTTAGATATGTTATGTTGGCTTAGGTTAGGAGTTTGTGCTATTGGCTGCTATTCGGCGGTATACGGCGCTTCATTGTGTTCTGTTGCCATCTGATGCGCTTTCCCGCTCTCTGCGTTGCTCTGCTATGGTTGGGAAAAGTTATACTATGCCCGGTTGGGTTACGTTGGGAGTCTGTGATAACATCTGGTATTCATTGGTCTTCTGCGTATTACGGTACTACATTGCGCTCCGTTTTGCTTTGCAACTTTTGGGTTAAGTGTTATTTTTGTTATGTTTAGTGTTAGTAGTGGAGCCTGTGTTATTAACATATATCCCGTTGTGTCCTGCGCTTTACTGTGCTATGTTGAACTCTTCTACGCCCTGCTGTGATCTGCCGCGCTGTCCTGTGCTTTGACGCGGTGGTGTTTATATCTGGAGCTCTTCAGTTCGAAACTCTGCTAATAGGTGTTATTCGGTGGTATCCGACGCTATACTGTGGTCTGCTGCGCTCTGCATCGCTTGTACGCGCTCTGCTTTGCTCCGCTTTGTTTAGAATAGGTGGAGAACGATTTGTAATGTTTGTTTAGATTTCGATGTGTTGGTTGTGGTTAAATAACGTAAGGTAAGGGAACTGTTATATTCGATGCATTTTCGTGATATCGTTAACCGAGCTGTGCTGGATATAGAACTGCGCTCTATATCTGCAGAGTTTCTGTTTGCAGCTGCGCTGTTCGAGGCGGTGCTAGTTTATTTTAATCGATACTATTCGGCGCTACACCGTTCTCGGCTGTCCTCAGCTGTGCCTTCCTGTGCTCAGTTGCCCTTCCCTGCGCTAGGCTGTGCCCTGCTGTGGTTAGTATCAGTTATGTTATTTGAGTAACATGTGCCATTCGCAGTTGTTCATTGTTATTCGGGGCATTACTGGGGCCCGCTGTGCTCTCCTTCTCCCTCGTGCACCCTCCTGCATTCAGCTGCATACTCCAGTGCTCTGATCTGTTTGCGGTTTTATCGAATACGGTGCGTGCACAGAAGTGCTGTGTTGTGGTAACGGTCCTCCACAGAGTGGCGCTGTCCTGAGCAGTAGCGTGCTGTTCTGCGCTGTGTGATGATATTCGGTGCCATTTATTGCTCTGCGTTGCTGTGCTACGTTATGGAGCGCGCTGCTGTGGCGGTACAGTGAAAAAATTTCATGCACAATTAATCGTTGTTCTCTTCTTGCATCCAGATGCGCCACCCAAGCCAGATGATGATTATGGACTGCGAAAACAGTAACAGTGTGTAAGAATTCAACGGCTCATTCCGAAGAAGTACCGACCCTGCACAGTACACTTCCTTCCCTTTTTCTTGAATACGAATAGGCCTATTAGCGTGTAATTCCAGATTTTCACTGCAAATATAGGTTTTGGCCGTGCTTCGAGCTTCTGATACCACGCGCAACAGAAAATGGTTAATGGAAATCGGGAGGGTAGAATTCTTACTATAATTGAGTCAGAAATGGAGGCTACTTAATAAAAAGTACGTACAGACTGATGACGGCAATCCATTCAATGCGTAGGTTAAGGGAAATAGCGTTAATATTACTTCTTTAGGCGTTGGTTGACAAATTATTGCAATTGTGTAAAGAAAAAGTAGACATGCAGTTAGCAAAGGGAGCACAAGTCCTCAATAGAATATTACCAACTATTATAATTGTCATTAGTCTAGAATATAGCGAATGATAATAGTGTTTAATATGATAATTGGTCACGTTCATAGCACTGACGAATTGGCGGATTTCAATCATCCTTTTGATCAAATTAACTAGTAATTTGATTGAATTAATTCCAGAATTCGGCAGTCTGTACTTCGCTCGATATTAAATTTGTGCTCGCATTTTTCAAGCAGCATATGCGTACTACACTTCAAAGTAAGTCACATATCTTCCATATTCCCGTGGTTTGCAAACATGACGAGGTTAATTTGTTGAATTGGGTGACCCCATTAATTAACAGAATATTCTTAATGTTATTGCGTATTACGTTTATAGCTAGTCGTTAAAATCCAAAGCGCTACAAACGCTCAAACTAATCGCTAACTTCATTCCACCGTTCGAGCTCAACCCTTTCTACTCCACTACTGCTTGGGATGTGCTCTTTCCTACCTTGCACGCGATTCTGTAGAAACGAATCAGTAGCCCACATACCTGATAGTCGATGAAAAGTAGTGGAGGGAAGAGCGAATGGGCGGATAGATGGAGGGCGCACACGTCCTTCTATTTTCGTTCGAGCACCTTTCCTTCGGCCTCGTCGTCTAGCCTCCCCTTTCCTCGTTCCATTCCATAAATACGCTCGTCCTTCCGTTATGCGTTTTTCCTAGCAACTTGATTATGTCCCCTTCGACTTCACAATATCCACATCTCCTCAATTCAGCCAATTAATTTGTACTCTAGGGACACGCTTTGAACTACATTCTCCATCGCCATCGTGACGCAGGCACCGAGAAAATACGTCAGATTCGGCGAACTGGAAGGCATGCGAAATATCTATGACGTTATGATTTTGTACTCGTCTGAAAGACGAGTTCCAGCTGTGGCTGCTGGAAATTTGGGAGGGAGTAGCCTTGACTTGGGATAGATGTTATCCCACAGTAGGCGACGAAATAACAGCACAGCCTGCAGGTTTCTATGCTCCACTTATCGAAATTCACTGTACGCACGTGACACATACCTATCCGCGTAGTGCCATCAGTCCTTAACACAGAAAACGAATATTGATTACCAACTACAATTCCTTCTACCAATTTCACCGGTTTACGTGAAAAATAGCTGGAACGAAAAACTGCATGGCGAAGGTGTCAAAAAAAGACAGAGCAACGGTGATATGGTACTCAAAAGCCTCTCCTAAAATCGTCTATAATTCAATGTGGTGTATACGAATCTAGGAGCAGATACTGTTTGCCATGTCACGTTTATGAAACACATGAATAGCAGGAATTCATTTTTGATATCCTTATATTTATACTTAAATTGTATTCTGAAAATAGTAACCGTTTCTTCAAAGCTTTTATCAATTGTTTTGTATATCGCAAACGTTACCCGTCAAAAGTAATTTTTTTACCTAGATATACCGCTTTGAATTTGAATCAAACTGTCGCAAAGTGTATCTACTGCTGTGTCATTTCATGAAGAATTTCGACCACTTTTGTGTCTAAAACGGAAATTTATCAGTAAATTCATGGTGCAAATGACATTGAATTACAGTTATCACTACTTTCGTTCTATTTAGGCTCCCTACGATTAATTTCGTCGCTTGCTTTGCCTGATATGGATATTTACCTGTAGATTAATGATTGAATTCAGACAAACTTTGCAGTGTATATTCCCGCATAAGTTGTATTTAACTGCGCCTCGATTTACACGTGCAAGGATCACAGATAGCAGTGGATCTGTAAATTTGAAGCAAAAATATTGTCGTGGAATTGAAAGATTTAGTTTATGCCGTGGAATGATGTTTCTCGGTATTATTAAATGTATAAGTTGGCATAGACTACAGTTGAGATGTTCGTGAATGTGATGCAGATAACTTAGGTTAGACGTGTATAATATATCATGTAGATTTGTATGAAATATTGCGGAGTATGTAACTCCATTATTTAAGAATGAACGCAAGGAAGTGCTTGTATTTTAAATTTAGTAGAATAATGTATTTTCCTTCTCTTTTTAACTACAAGAAGATATTCCTGTAACGTCCAAATTAATTCCGAGATGTTAATTTGGGTTCTACCTAAGGTCTATATATCGGTTCATTTCCTCTTACAAAAAGCTTTACTGAATGCTTTAGTATACAATTAGTGTACCTCTCTTCCCTTATAATCTGTCTTCCATAATATTTAAGTAATAGATTTCTCCATAATTCAACATAAGTGCCTCTTTAACCTGCCACCGTAGTCGACTGATTTCAAAACATATTATGTAGCTGCTAAATTATACAGCAAAATTTAAGCTGGATGCAATTTTTCAATATATACACAAATACAGAATAAAAACGAAACGACTTTACTGCGATGAATTTCATAAACAGCCACGGATCTGCCATAAATGGTCGCCCACGATCATGTGTATTCAGATTCAGCCACGAAATTTCTGAAAACGACCTAAGCTCGAAGAACAGACCGCTGACACACAAATTGTGCCAGGTAATAGAATCGAAAATAATTCTAGTATGAAGAAACGGCCGCGATGAAGGAAATCGTGCAATGAAATTTTGGCCATGGTATTCGAGGCGGTGTGGACGAAATAAAAATGGTGCACGGTGGATCGGTGCGGAGGATGATATACAAATGCTAATGAATTATCAACGACACCCGTTACGTAGGATGTGCCTAGATGGACCAACGATTGCGCGCATTCCTTCGAAACCCCCGTGTATGTATGCGTGTGTGTGATATTTTTCATCCTTCTACAGTACCGTTCACTTCCTTTAGTCCTCCCTTTCTCTCCCACACTATTTCCCTTTGCAACCGCATGGCCATGGCAGGTACACGTCACGGAGCTTCAACAGGTTGACAATCACGATGGTCGATTTGTACATGCATACTCGTGAAAGGATCGAATGTTTCTTCCGTCTTCCTTTGGACGGATTTTATAGTACGTAGGCGTTAATACGAGTTTGGTTTCGAATTGCGCGTAAGCGCTACTGGTAAATATAAAAATGTGAAGGATTATCTTTGTTGCCATCTTGAGTTAGCATTTAAGAACTTATTTTGACGATATTTTCTAGAAAAGAGGATTCGAGGTGATACTGGCGCTAGCACAGTGTAAATTGCTTCCGTTAGATTATGCACTTTAAGAAAGGAAACTCGATGGGCTTAGTACAGTGGGTTCAGCACATACATATGAACATAAAGTTCAGAATTATATTATGGCGACAGGAGTAAAGAAATAAGACATGTTGTGAAGATGGTTATTTTTTCTACTACGTCTCTAAAGTCCGTTGTTGCGTGCTTCCTACGCAATATATACTAACGCAACCTCACGTTAATAATATGATATTACGTATAACATTTCCTAAGATTTTGATTGCACTGGGGTAAACGCTGGAATACTGACCACCGTAGTTAGTGCACTCTACAGGTTTAGAAAATAAGGTTATTTTAAGCCATGTGCTTTGAGATGATTTAATTGTCTACGATGAGCAGTAACTAAATATAACATACTCTGCGATTCATATTCTTCATAGCATTAGTGTATAGACCGCTATTTTGTGAAGACAACATTAGCGACTACACCTAAATGTAGATAATTAATTTCCGTAGGAATGCGGGAAACAAATTCTAAGTTACAAATTAACACTCGATTCAAATAAAATAAATTATACATGTTGAAATTATAATTGTTAGCCGATTTAATACCGTTATGGCTGGTTAAACACCTATTAGCTATATTCTGATTTCGATATATATAAATCATAAACAAGCGTTAAAAATTATAATTATTCTGATTACTAGTGGCAAAGAAACAAAAGTTTTAGCTTCGAAATAATGAATTATTCTGCTTAAAATTGAAATTAAATTGATTCTAAAATTGATGCAGCGAAGTTTTGCTGGTACCGTGAAATGAGAATTCGCTATAAACTCCTGTGGAAGCATATTTTCCTAAAAATATGGGTCAATCGTTTACATAATCGCACCCAATAAGTGCAGCTCACTTTTTTCGCTGATGGCAATACGATTCACGTGTAAGTGCAGATTGAGAGTAAAACCTTCGAGCCAGTATTCCATCGAATCAATAACGTATTCGACATCCAATCCCAGCCATAAGTCGTTTAGAACATGCCATCAAACGCGCACAAGTGTACTCAAGGAAACGAATTCAAGGTGTCGTAAAATTAATTGTACTATGCGATACAATTTTAAAAGAAATAATGGCTTTAAAGCTTAAAAAGTGCAATAGATAGCGAATTGGGTGTATTTATTATAATAATCATTACATCAGTGGATATCAATATTCCACTAATGAATTGAAGTATAATTTTGAACCAAAATCACCCAAAAATTCCCAATTAATTGACCAAAGTGTACGTGAAAGTTCTAAACAACTTTCTACCAAAAATTACCAAAAAATTCTTCGCGAAGTTCGACAATATTGCAATCAAACCGTTGTCAATGTTCTCCACTGAAGTCCTAAAACGTCTCATTAAAACCATAGCCAAACGAAAGAAAATAGTTTCAATGAGAAAATCCTCCGTGACTCGGAGATCTAGCAAATTATCTCTGGGCGCCGTCCAACTACACTCGCCGATGGTGCACACGGTGTTCGCATTTAGATGTAGTTCGGTCCAGAAGCACGACGATGAAGCCACACCAGACGAGTCCTGGTACGTCAATTCGGTGTGGAGAAAAGTCACGGCGCAGGGTAGGGAAGAGGGTGAGAGGAAGCGGATCCAGCGAGTGGAGATGCGCGGAGTGAGGGAGAGCCTTATTTTTACCCGTGAACTTCAGCTAATTTTGTCCGAAACCGTGTCCTTCGTAAGTAACGACGCACTCGGCCAGATATTGAGCTTCATCCACGTTCGAACAATTCCAAGGATCTTTCCAAGACGTTGCGTCATCTGTCGGTGAACTCCAGACACGTTAGGACCGAATTATCTATCCATTTGGTACGGCGAAGGTTGTCACTACCATGAATACAGCAGCGTGGATACCGAGAGGGAGGAAATGTGAAATTTTGAAAGAAAAGGTGGAAGATGGAGCGAAGATCCCTTTGGTCTCTGAGGAATTTAGAGAGGGCCGTGATATCGCGGCACTGTGGAAGGTGAGAATTGTATCAAGCCTGATAGTGCATATAGAGTCGTTAGGAATATACCTGAGAGGCAATCCTGAGTCTCCATAGCAAGCAAATGATGGACCTACTTCATTCAAACCATTTTAGATCTCATGTTTGCTGAAAATGAGGAGCGTTCATTTTGTAATCAAGGTTCTTGGTCACCTCTTGCTCACCAAACATATTTTCGCCTTTACTCCACATTCGTGACAGCGTATGTCTTCGAAACCCCTCTGTTTTCTCACATTCTCACTGCTGTCATACAAGTGTTACTTTCTTGTTTCGTTTACCTTCGAACCTCCAACGAAGATAATTGCAGGTTTTCCACAGTTTGTCTGGAAACTGACGAAAATTGGAAGGTAGCCTACGTTTCACCATAGGTCCGAATTTTAATTTGCCTGAGTGTACGAGAATAGTATGTGTCAGTGTTGTAGATTGGTTGAAGCGTGACAAGGATATAGAATTTATGTGTCTGCTTCGGAATTTGAAATTGTTATCTGATTAAGACAAATTGTTAACATTAGAACCATCGGCATGTAACGAGTGCCTAAATAGCATATACGCTATTGATGGCAATTGACTATTTGCAATCTACGATTTCTTTGGCCGAAGACGGATTTCAAACATTTTTCGTTTCAACGCTAAGGGTAATTTTCAGAGCTGGTATGAGAAATTGTATGATAATTAACACGAAGGTATATTTGAATTCAATACCTCGCGCGCCGTTACATTATTTGGAGTTTGACGTATTTATGAACACCAAGCTTCAAAGCTTTATCAAATGGCGACTGAAGTGCGCCTCTCGAGCGCAAAGTGTTAAATCGGTATAATGAATATAAAAGAGCATACACAGTTATGATCACGATCGAATAGTAATACATATTAATGCTGATTCTGGACAGTGGTAATATTTATTGGCAGGAACAGCATAAATACGTGAAAATGACGGTAATGTTACGAATCATTTCTCGGCTTACTGTAACGCTCAACACAGCATTGTAATATTACAACCCTGTTCGACTTCGACCCATAACTTCATATCTCTATTAAACGGCAAAGACCTTCGACTTCAACTAAATGTTAACGTGGCCATATGTGCTCGTACTAATGGTCCGACGTGTTACCCACGGTTCGCCCACTGACCAGGGCTTTGTAATTTTGACCTTCGTCCTCCCGGTAGCCTTCGAAAAGCTACATCTACAGGAAGGAGAATGTGCGACACTTTGCTTATTCTGCAATGAGCAACTGCATGCACTCGGCAATTGCTATGACAATGTATCCATACCAAGTCATGTTGTCCCCATTGGTAGTTCTATTGTTTACATGTTTTTTATTGTCCATGTATTTGTGAACTGTCTATGGAGTCTGTATAGAATAGGAATGATTTATCTTGTCAGATTCAGCGAAGGATCAGTTAAAAGTTCATGAGGTACACTGGGCAATCAGTTTAGGAACATAAATTCAAAGCAGAAGTTCCTTTGCCGAGATATGCAGAGATCCACAAGTATTGATAGTTATGTTAAATTTGGCGTTAGCCGATTAGTTCGGAAATATGCATCGAAGATATTAAGAAGAATGTTAAAACCTGTTTAACACCTTCTCTGTATAAGCTTCTAATTCTGACTGCTCTACCAAGCACGTGGTCTTGCTACACGTGTGTGGCACAAACAATGATTTACGTATGCAGGTTCGCGTAAAGGTATGATGAATAATTGCGCCACTGAATATGTTCGCTGGTAACCCTTCATAAGTTGGAGAGTGTAGGTGTGTGGCGATGTTATGGATATCATTTTCTAAAATCTATTCAGGCTTATTTACGTGGAAAGGCTGTAATTAAGATCGGTAAAGGTCGAAACCGTCTATATAAGACTAAATCTAGGGACAAGAGGTGGAATTGAAATTCGTAGGTCGTGGTTCCCAATTTTATTAGAGGGATTCATATGCGAACTCCAACCATTGCAAGAGTCGGCTATTTGTGTGATTATTGTACTATCCGACCTACCGCAATTGCCCTGAACGAAGTGAAAGTGTCTCAGAATGCGTTCTTGTCTTCTGACACAAGGGATAGAAGTACTGACATTAATTGCTGTTTGACTCGTCCCTCTGAGGTAATCGTAATTACGTCACTGCCGTGAAACGTCAAGGATTGCATTACTCACAACCTACGAAGATTAAGTATTACGGAAATTTGCTTAATGTAACCTATTTTGCCACGAGTCGCGGAAACGCGTTCTTTATCTCGCTCGAGACGACCCTTACATTGCTGCTAGCAAGGTACCGCGTGGGTTGAAAGTCCTAAACGAATAGTTGATATTATGTTTGCAATTAATTGTATGCAGCTGAAAATGCAATACCCTATATAATGAATCGAGGTCTTAGTTCGAATAATACAATTAAGAATATTAAATTAATAATACTAATATTAATTTAAGACACTGGGACCCTGTAGCGTAGTAAGTTAAACAAGCACAGGGGATCATGAATATTCACTTCATTAACTATAAGCTCCTATTAAAATACATGTTGTATATTATCTTCGTAGTTCACATGCAACATACGATGGAATGCTTACAATAGCTGTCTCCGACTCCTAGTTAGAGTAATATCTTTTAATGCTGATGTCCTGTCGGTGAAACACATGCCAAATTTAATCTCTTAAATTTCATTAGAAAGATTTCTGATCGCTATACATTTTCGAAGATCAAAGAGAACGTTGAAAATTTCCAATAGGTAGCATGTGTCGTAGACTCTATGCGCAGCCTTTAGTTTGGTATCGATTTCCTTAAGTTGCTCTTTGGAAAGCCATACCTGCTACCAGGACTCACAACGTGGTGGTGGCAACGCATCGAGTACTGGCATTCGCACTAGCGGAGAAAACTACTGGTGACATCAGTTTCAAAGTTATCTAATCTAACTTGGAGCGCCAGAAGTTAAAGTGAAGCCTCTGTCACTTTACTATATTTCGTGCCTTACAAAAATGGTTCCGGATTTGTATACTAATATTTATACTTTACTGCTGCAACGCTGATATGCTACACTTCAGCAGACTCTAATATTCCTATGTTCTCAAAGATTTGGGGAAACAAATATGAAAGACTCCAGCAAAGAAGAAATACGTCATAATCGTGCCAGGCCTGGACGAGTTCGCGAATACTCAAAAGATCGACCGGAGTACGAAGCGTACACCTGTGTACAAGACGCTCCTGGTTCAGCATCACGATCGGGCCTAGCCCACCTCAGCCATGACAGACCTTGCCATGACTTAGACGTGAACCAGTGTAGTCTCCGAAACAATGCATTTCCCAGAGCCGATGCGGGTGTACAGTGAGGCCTTGCAGGCCGACATGCATTACCTAATCCTGCCCCAAGGAGTAGAACCTTACCATCCCAAATGGTATGACCGTAGACACATGCCGGAATGACTACAGGCCTATACCCTAGCAGCGTTCGTCCAGGGCTGGTGAACCTCACAATCACCCCAGAAGGATCTGTGCCACGAAGGCAATCCTGGAATCCGATGCTTGACGTGATTGAGATTGACTTGAATGTGTGTTGGAGTCGAGTCGTGAAGATGACTTACGATGCATGGAATTATCGAGTATAAGGAAGAACGCCGCGTAGGCTAGTTGGTACTTAAGAATGTTCGCGATTGTCGGGTGATCAATTATGTTCTATTTGGTAAAGGAAAGGGATAACGGGGGAAGGATAAGGAACAGATGTTTTCGCTGCAAGTTATTTAGCTAACCGTTGTACAGATAACGCACACGTGAGTCTTAGCCTAATAATCTACCTTATAACTATTTATAACGCCTTAGACATAAGCGCAAGCATCCCTCGTCGTCCAACAATGTATTCTATCGTGTAGCTAGTTGTGCCTAAACGCACGCATCCCTCGTCGTTCAAAGAAGTCTTCCAGATTACGCCTTGAAAAACCTGTAATCTGAAAGGAGAATATATTAATTTAAATATAAACCCAAAAGAAAGCGAATTAGTTACACGAAAGTAAATAGGGGCAAGACGAATTGAAAACGCAATCGTTACCGAAATGGAAGGAGTAATCTATCGATGAGGCAGAAACAGCCCATCGATGAAGTAAAACCGTATTCGTGATAACAAACCAACGATGAAGGTATGCGGCAATAGAAATAGCTAGATACTGAAATAGAACAAGGATGGGGATGATGTAAGTGTGGAGTGGACAATGGCTTTCTACTTGTCCGAAGATCTAGACAATGTCCACCATCGATCTCCACTCACCTCCACCCCACCTCAATGCCACGTCCAACCACTCCGTCGAGGACCTCTTCGAAATCTTAGAAGTTACTTTAAAGGCGTCAAAACGACAAGTGAGCTCGAGTGCAAACTAGCGAATTCGGATAATGAACCTATAAAGTTAATATGTAGATTAGTCCTGGGAAAGACCTGATTAGAAAGGGGAACTATGAGACCTATTAGAGGCAACATCGAAATATCAGAATCGAAACGAGAATATGAAACGGAGAAGATCCTGAATAAGAATTTATTTGCCCGAGCCAGCTTGCCCAACAATGACATTCAGGATGGTCGCCGATGTCCTACTGGTGAAGTCTCGGAAGTGCCTGATCCAGACAGCGAAGTACCTCGTCCGAGCTCCTCCAGGCAAGGACCTATGTATTCGCGCGATGCCCCTATTATACGACCCACAATCGGTTTCCAAAATCGGCAGAGGAATATCGAATTTTGTCGATTTCGTTAGTAATTACTTTTTCTCTATAACAGTCGATAACTTCTTACCCTCTCTATCTCTATTCTAAATTTATGACTCGGTTTATTTGCTATTAACAATATCAAAGGGGTGCTAACAGTAGGTTCAGTAATTTTTTTATGATTCGGTTTATTTGCTATTAACAATATCAAAGGGGTGCTAACAGTAGGTTCAGTAATTTATATAAAATAAGTAATACCATTTACGTGTTTTCTAGATTTAGGAAATCTCTTGTACACATTCTTATGTTAAGTTAACTGTATTGCTTGTTACTTGTATGTTTTTCAGTTTGAGGATATACACATTGCCGTTCCATCAATACTGATCATAATAATAATAATGCTTCTGGGTGGTTTCATCTTCAGAGAAATGTACAGAATGCCACATTGTGAAGCAAATTCTTGTCTTACAATAAACTTGTTATAAAAATCCGTGAATTTTCGCTTGAATTAACCTCGGAGTGCTATTTCCATACTCTGATAGCTATTTATAATTATTCACATGCAAAAATAGTTTTAATTGGAGGCATTGATTAACTCGATATTCTCTCATCTGACTTGTAATACAAGAATGGACCCCCTATCGTCGTTACTACATATTCTTGTATAAACGCATTTTTTTAAATCTGAGGATGCTAGAGCAACTTAGATTATCCATTCATCTTTGATAAACTAAGCTCTAAAAGGATTACCAAACGGTTATCACTGACTTAATCGGTTTATATTTATTGGACAGTGTATCCTAGTGCTATCTATTCCCTTATCAAATTCATTTAACCATTGATACGAGAAGTTTATAATTAAATCTTGTAAGTTGAATTCCTTCTATTCATTTTTATTACAAATTCATTTACTGAACAATTTTTTATTACCGGTAGACTTAACAATTCATATTGTCTTCGACCGCAAATTTAATTGGCTGTTAAACAATTAAGTAGCAAATGCTATTTACCTATTGATATCTTATAACAATTGTAGCTCAGTACCCTTATCATCATTTTGAAGTTTCCGAAGTTAGTCTTATTTGGAAGTAATGAAATATTCAATGGCAAGAAATTTCGGTCCCGATAACAAGTTTACCCTTTATACCTTTACAATTAATTTACAACCGCCCACCAAGGTGCCGAATTAATTATCCATTCTGCTCATAGACCACTCCCTACTTCATTCGACTAATATTAGTTATCTTATTTTGCACAGCAAATATACAATGTATTTAATTGTACGTTTCACATATACTTAAACATAGCCAAGGGAGCAACTATCATCTTCCTGCTTCACTTCAAGCTTACACCACGAAGATTTCCAATTTAGCAGAGCCCCTCATCGTAAACTCGGCTCATAACACCTAATACTCCTCCCTCGGAGTTCTCCTCTAAAAAATCTCGTCTGCTAGCATCTTCCCGAAAATTTTCCGAAAAGTTTCTCATCTATTCCTCTGAGAGATGCTCTTCCAATATACATTGTTATATACACACTCAGATGATGCTCCATCGCTTGTCCAGTTCTTATTTCGAAATTTATCCTCATAACTTAACCCGTCTACTATCTACATAGCCAATGACGTAGAAATTATTCACGAGAAAGAGGAACGATTTTCCTTGCACAGGCATATCCGGGCAGTATGGTGGTACGTCCATGCCGCGAGGAGGTCAGGAAACGCGAAGCAGACACTTATCGTTGGCGGACAAGCGTGCGAGTCTGTTAAGACTTATCTTATCCCAGTTTGAGCAGAACGACTTCGAACGAAATTGCTCGTACGCCTTCACCTGCTTTACAAGCGTGCGAGTCTGTTAAGACTTATCTTATCCCAGTTTGAGCAGAACGACTTCGAACGAAAATGCTCGTACGCCTTCACCTGCTTGTCTGAAGCGGGCAAGGTGGAGTGGAGGCCTGAAGCCTGGATTCGAACTGGTACGTCGGGCCCCGCACGTCGAACCAGGTTTCGTCTCTGATAAATCCAATACAAGTCAAGAGGGACTCGAAACCTTTGCACCATCCTGACGTCACTATAAAGGAATAAATAATCTGCAGTTCGCTTCATGGTCTTCTTCCTTCAGAAAAAAATACGTATGGACGAGAGGACGTCTATCTATAGTTTCCTTTCCATTCCACAAACGAAATTGTCTTCCTCGAATAGCGCTTCACTACGACATCAGCACATCATGGTGTATCATATGAAAGCTTTCATAGTGCAAGGTATTCATAAATCTTGATTTGATTATGGTATTAATGAAGCAGTTTGTACACTTTTAGAAAATATGTAAATAAGAAGTCGTAGATTCTACGAAACGCAAATTATTGTAAAAATTCGCGTGAAAGTAGGGTATGCATGTGCTATGGGATGAAGAGTCATGAGAAGGGAAGTGAAGTGATTTCGATAATTGAAAAGCTTATATAGGGGAGAATCTAGTAAAGCGAATCTTAGAATGAGCTGTAGCATCCTTAATTCTTCCTTTCGAAACAAAATTGATGTTTCTATTACATCTTCCAGTGCAGACGCCTGATTGGTTTCGCTATATATCGAATAACAGAAAATGTTTTCGAAGTACTGGGGGTTAATTGCTACTGCTATTATTGTAACTGACAAGATTCGACTTTGTCTTATTGCCGGTAATACAAGAAACTTTTTCGCTGTACCTTTCTGAGTCTAATTCTGAATGTATCTGTCCACGTATCGTCACAAAGTGGATTGTATTTCATCGATCCGCCGGCAGTATCATGTAAGAAGATTTATGATTCGGTTACAGTAAATGAGAGGCATTAATGCATATCGAGATTTCGATCCTCTAGCGACAACCTGCACCGAGAAAATGGTACTACTCTAGCTTATTCGCAGTTGAGCGAAGGATGGTAAATAGGTAAGAAAAGAATGTGGAATAAAATGTATTATAACATGTGCCTTCTACCCCCTTTCACGTTTTCGAATGGCGGACGTTTAAAGGGTCGTGGATTCGAAGACCAGTAGTTATACGCGCTGCGAAACCTGGATTGTGTCTCGGACTTCAGTTATTTGGCAGTTAACCATTGAGTATAAGTGTTTCATACTTAGAAATCGCTTGCCTTACAAATAACTTGACGGAAATGGTTGGGACTTTTATATAGATGTGACTGAGCCACGCGTTCTCTCATTTTTGTTCGATACTCTCGGTCAAGTGTCCTTCAGCAGCGGATTCAGGACGTAAAATTGATATGCAAAAATTTGTGCGAGTGTCATTTGTGTAATATCGGCGCTTCCGGGATACAACATATGGCACAATGAAGTACACATATTATATGAAGCAAATCGATAAAGATAAGAGGGTATAGATAACCCTCCTCTTACCTTAAAGATAAATATCCAGAACAATTTTCATGTAAGAGGAGCATTTTTTAAATAATTATCAAAACAGGAAATCAGGAATTCGTTACTTTAACGGGTTTGGTTTTACTGGAGTTAAGTTTTATTCCACATAATACGAATTTAGGACATAAAATTGATGTAAGGATGTGTTGAGGTATAGATGATATCGTATTTCTATTATTCTCTATTCTAACATCACTTCGTAATGTGAAACATTCTTAGAGATCTATCAGGTTCAAAAATATCAGGCTTTCAAGAACAGCTATAGTATCTGTGATGTTTTTATAGAAACCAATTGCGTTACAGTTTCAATATAAATATCCATTATTTGATTTCTCTATTTCGTATTTTCAGAACATTCTGTCAGGCACATCTTGTGAGACTAACCGCTTTTTGTGATTCAATAGTTATGATGGTATCACGAGAAAGGAAGTGCCCAGAAATATACATTCTCATGATTTCCTGAATTTGATATATCTTACTAGTTAAAAGAGAATATTCTAATACCCTGACGTAATATAATTATTATTGCAATATTCTAATACTTCATTACGGTCTTATGCTGTTAGAGTTAATAGTATAAATAAATAAAACTGGAACCAACTTATTAGGTGCAAAGATATAGGTCTGTAAGGAATAGAAATGTAAACCCGTTAGATTGAATGAAATTGCCATTGCTTTACAACTTCCTACGCATTTAATAAGGCAAAGACACATGTTGAGTTTCTAAATTGACTGTAAGGGCTTGCAATTAATACGCAATATATAAAATTTTATATCTTCTTTCCTGGGAAAGATATCTCATAATACTCTGTTCCCCTCTTTATTTATAATGAAAGTAACATATTTTATCGTGAATAATACCCAGTATTAGATGCTTTCATCAGGTTTGGAATCTAACTTTTTCGCATCACGCGAAATTTGAGAGAAATGCAACAGTGGTATTACACCAAGCATATCTGCAATATGCTGATTCCCTGATTATTGTAATTCATTATAGTCTATCTTCGTTTTTGAGCCCTTATTATATAAATCAGTGCGTTGGTACATTACTGGCAGTGGATTAAATGTAATTCTTGGAGTTATTGATAAACATTAGTAAAGATGTGAATCAGAGACTGAAGTTATAGTTCTGGCAAAATTAACCTACTTTGAAGCTAACAAGGATGTTAAATAAAATAAGATAACCTGAATTTCTGTTCCTCCAGTATTGATAACAAGGAACGAGATTTTCCAAATGGAATGTGTTTTCATTGATTTAATTAGTAATACATTTAGTAATAGCAGACGATAATAATAAAGCTTCCCTATGAAATATGTAAATATTTTAGCCTTAATTACGAAACAATTTTATTAAATTTTCCTCATTAAACAAGAAACTGTAGAGATAGGAATAATGAAAACGGAATATAATATTAACCTCCAAAATGAAGTTCTGGTATACTCTTTACAATAGCAATTATGCTTAACGTAATGCTTGCTGAGATAGTTGTGTTTCCGTTGAAGGGATTCTGAAGATATTGAAAAATGAATCCTGCTCCAAAATGAAGAGGAGAAACCATATTTCTCAACTCACGTGTTAATAATGCTTTGCTTCGAAACTTTTGTTTGAATATAATCTAATAGAATACTTTAGTAATTAATCTTGGCACTGGTTCTTACTGGCGTGGTTAATTAGAAGCCTTAATATTAAATCCATATTTTAACTGGAAAGATTGCCCTCACTTTTATCTTTCAAATTTAAACTTCAATTCTGCGTTCTATATCATATTATTTTAAATACACATTCCTCAATCATTTTACTAATTGTGCGCATGATATGTCAGAATAATAATAATAAGAAGAATAAGAAATTAAATTGTCGGTGGTATAATTAAATCGGAGGACACGCATACATCATTCTATAAAGTAGTTCAATTTTCCCTTCAACCATCTTTCTAAAATTCATCGTTACATATATAGAATTGAAATAAGGAGTAAAATAGGTTATGACTTAAAAATGACATACTTACTAACATTACTGGTAATATAAGCAGTAACTTACGAGTTCCCGTTAATATTCTTTTATTGTTATTATACATTATTTTCCTTCCTATTTCTTAGATACCGATTATTATCTCTTATTACAAGTCCTCCAAATGACCAGATTTCCAAATTTAATTTCCCAAATAACCAACTCCATATCGTATACGCCAAAAATTAGTTACCCCCTATAAATTCATTTACAATGATCAAATCAGAGGTACTTCATAGTGATGAATATATTTTCACAGTTACGCACAGTGTGGTAGAAAAGGAATGTGAACTTTCAGCGGGAGCAGAATATGAGTTGCCATTCTTCATCTGTTTCATTAAAAAAATTACGAAATACACAATTTTAATGTACACTATTCTTCAACGTGGTTGCATTCCCCTTTGTTAATGTTTTACACGTAACGCGGACACATATCTCTCTCGCTTCGCATGCAATTCTTGATATATCGAATATTCTAGCTCGCTTTATAACATACGAAAATGATAGCATTCGGAAAACCTGTAATTCGTGTTCCGGCGAAAAACTGTTAAAAATCAGCGTTTAAATTGTATTTTAATTCTCTCGCTTTTGTTTCAATCCTTCTACGACAGGATAATATACGTTTCAAAATCCTGAACATATACTCTACGAATAAAACCTAGTACGAGATGAAATGGTCAAAATTACAAAACGTAGATGTTAATGAATGCCAATAGTAAATAGTTTAGCTTTGCTTGAACAGATAGCAGTGTCTTAAATGTTAAATAAGATAAGAAAATAAATTTTAATAGAATAAGAACTATTACGTTACACTTAAATGAATAAGTTATTTAAGAGAATAGGTTATGAATCGAATAAGGGAAATTTACGACATAAGTAAGGGGAAGTATATCGATACGACAATAGGTGCTGTTAGTGTATTTTACTTGTTTAGCATAGGAATCGCTATGAATAACCAACGGTACGCAGGCGTACATTCAGCGTGAAGTCTATAGTGCAAAACACACGGTGATCTTTCGCCTCAGGTTTTTCGGCGTGGAGTTTCCTCCAAGGAACTCCGCACCCCGTCAATGTATTGTAACTCGGCATACACCGCAAATAATGTGAACATGCACTGACTTACAGTAATTCCATAACGCCATCCCTTCACGCGATTCTATTTCCTTTTCACCAACTCCTTGTGCAATGTCAACACGAAAATTTCATCTGAAAGAACCACTAAAAATTTCTGAACTTAAATTAAAGCTACTACATTTTACTTCAAAAATTTGCATTTAAAAGATGAACAGATTAAAGAACATTATCTTGTATTAACGCATCGTTGCAGGAATTGCTGTTTCTTTTGTGAATTCTAGAAGTTCCAACTTCAATCCAGAAATAATTAGACTTCCATATCACAAGACAAAAATGGTAATTTGTGAATCTTTTGAAACTAATTTTTGCAAAAGTTTGGGATTGGACGAATTGTATATTATTGTGTGGAATAGAAGTAGGTATTTTGAAAGATATGGCATGGAATACACACGTTTCGCTCATATTCCTTAGCAAGGAATAGTCGAATACTTCGCAATTATATTGAATAATCTTTATCCGTTCAGGAACAGAATTACGAATTAGAAACGTATCTTCATTATAAATTTGGACATAACCATGAATATTAATTAATGGCGAAATTGTTTAAGAATCGAAATACAAATGAACTAATATTTTCAATCCTTTCCCACAAAGTATATGTCTTCGTTAAGTATCGTTGGATATCATTCGTAGCAACATTCTTTATCCTTAATGTTGAGTAATAACGTATTCTAAATCAGTCGTTTACAACAGTAATTTCGAAATTATGAAGATTAATTCAGAATTTCTTCTACACCAATCAATATTCCATTTCTACAAATCAGTTCTAAATTCATCGATTATCCTAGATTCTCAATTTTCTCCTATAAAGGGACGATCCTTTTTCCGATTCGTTGCAATATTCCTAATCATAAATTTTGTATAATGACGAATTAATCATATATAGCATTGTAATTTCACTAGTAAACTTACTAATTCAAGATTTCTCCCAGAAGAAATGCGTTTCTCTTCTGCCCTTGGTATTCTATATCAGCTTCTCAATCATAAATTTATCTATTATTCTCGTTTCTCTAATTTTTGCCATACAAGGACAGTGTTCCTTACCCTTTATGTTGAATAATGACGAATTATGGATCTGTCACATATAGGATAGTGTAGAGTACCATTTCAGGAAGAAAACACGAATCGGTGATTGCCAACAATAACAGCTTGTAAACCAATCAGTATTTTCTAGAAGAAAATGGAGAAGTTATTTTGTGAACGGCACGAGCGTAATTCGCTTCGTGTTCGAAGGAGAGTTCAGTTTGTGTGCGTCTTTGTGTTTTGTTTTTGTGAACGGCACGAGCGTAAGTCGCTTCGTGTTCGAAGGAGAGTTCAGTTTGTGTGCGTCTTTGTGTTTTTTTTTTGTGAACGGCACGAGCGTAAGTCGCTTCGTGTTCGAAGGAGAGTTCAGTTTGTGTGCGTCTCTGTGTTTTTTCGTTTCATTATAGTTATATGAATTTTGAGATGATGTTATTCTGTAATTGTTGTTTTGCTAATTTATGGTGTCTCACCTCCAGCCTTCTCCAACCTGCAATTTAGTAACTTAGTAATTTGGTAATTTAGATGTTTAGTTATTTCAATATCAAGAACAATTATTCGGAATATTGGAATAATGCGCTGAATAAAATACTGAATGATTGACCATAGTGCAGTACTAGAAGGAGAATCGGGATATTAAATAATATGAAATTTTTTTTAAATGTTTGTGAATAGACGCTTAATCCATTCTAAGTTTAGCACTAAGCGGAAATACTTTCCATTCGTGTCGATATAAGGAATAGGAGGGAATAAGTTTTTCTCTTATATATGACTAGGTGGAAGTATGTGTGAAAGTAAAACATCGTGGAAGATAGAAAGGGAAATGGGAATGTTAAATTTCACAAGTGAGGAACTCTAAGTTTTACTTCTTATAGGTATCGATGTGATTTGGAAATTGTATGGTTATAAATAATTCACTCTTTATCTTTATCATTCCTCCCTTTGTTATAGCTTCTCTTGCTATAGAGGTTTATTTAAAGAACTATTAATCAGGGCATTCCTTATTTTTGATATTCGGTATGTAATTAATGCATTTTTGTTATGAAAATCTCGAATCCTCCCATTTTTCGTACTAATTTTCTTACAAAACAGCGTAGTTTATCACGCTTTTAAAGAGTTATGGCATTTAGAAACAAGTAAATATCATTTAGAGGCTAGAAAAGCCCGTTTACAATATTTTATTATAATTCCACGTGAAACTGCAACCAAACACGGTATATATGAATAATATTAATACATCATACTGACTGAATAAAACTCAGAATTAGCAATTCCAGATGGAATTACTGGGACTGGTAGTTCCAGTTATTTGTATATACGATATAAACATGTTGCACCAATTATAATAGTTAGTAATAATTATAATAATATTTCTCCCCGAGTTATTAGATATTAATTCAGAATATTTAAGGCGACGAATTTTCAAAATCCAAGAAACAAAATGGGCATGTATATTCCATGGAAGAAGCGTTGCAGCAGAAAGCTCTGGTCAATGGCTCCGTCAAGTCCGGCTCGAACGTGTTCCTTTGCAGCAGCCGAACGTATTCCAGTCACTCATATTTCTTCAAATCACGTGTCTACTTGCGCGTTCCTCCCACGATGTGAGGAATTAATAATAGACACGACATTTCGTTTGAAAATTGCTGGAAAGTGTCGTCGGATTTTGCTTTGTTTAAGGGCAAACGCCGCTATGTCCTAGAGTGGAACACGCTCGCCGGAAGCCATGATGCTCGCATGCAAGCGAACGGTAATAGGGCCAAATAATTAGATCAACGCTCTTATGGAGGAGCGTCACCTATTGCTAGTCGCCGGCTCGAGGCCTATATATTTGGCTCACCGCCTACAATCGGAAAATACTCGTTCGTTAGCGTTCGCTATGCGATCTACCGAGGAGAAACTACTACACTCCGGCGTCGTAATGGCGGTATATTCATCGAATGCATTTTCATAGGGACACCTCTATGTCTATCAATTTGTTTCTCCGTTCAATGTCTTTTCATTGCATGCAACCAAGTGCATACGTGGCACTACACTACCGTAGCATTTGAGCAGTTATAAGTTTGCGAGGAGAGATCAGAGAATATCATTTGTGGGCCCTATATAAATGGTAAAGGCGTACTCCTGCGTCCTTCGACCGAATTTTCGCTTGGATGTTCTTGTGGTGGAAGGCGGATTCGGGCATTCTGTTAAAACATTGGGTAAGCCTTGAGAACCACGATTCTTTTAGAAATTAATTCCTGCGCACCAAATTAGGGAAAATTGGACCACTGTAGGAACACAATGTAATTTTAAATACGAGTTTATTACAGTGAGGCACAAAGTCAACGGTAACAAAGAAAAGTAAAAGTAAACCAAGGAAACAGAAATAAGAATAAAAATATTCAAATATGAAAAGGGACGAGGTAAGTATAAGTATAAGAGAAAAAGTATTTTTCACAGAGATGTGTGATATAACAGCTGTTTCAGAGAGTGGAGGGATTGGCTAAATATATATAAGATTGAATAGATATCGTTAACATTAATAATCATTCTATTAATATCTGAGTGGTACGCAAAAACAGTTTTATGCTTTTGTAAATGAAGAGAGGAGTACCGTCTTGGATAGAAAGTTGCAACATTGATTGAAGATTTTTCCAATATATCAGAACAATTTACAAGGCTATTGAGGCCTTTATAAACAGAAAGAATAACAGAGATTTCCCGCGTTCCTTCTAAAGTTGTTAAAATGCGTGATGAGGATATGAATTCCTAGTTATGACACGAAACTAACTAGGGCGGTCCAATACGTCGTGAAGCTAAAGGTGATGACAGGTATCGTATTTCTCCTAAAGAGCTAATGTGCAATCTAAAGTAAGGTATGGGCGGTCCAATACGTCGTGAAGCTAAAGGTGATGACAGGTATCGTATTTCTCCTAAAGAGCTAGTGTGCAATCTAAAGTAAGGTGCCCAGATTCTGAGAAACCATAGCTAGATGGTTTGGAGTGCAGTTAAATCTGTTGCTTTGACTTATGTTGTCAATTAAGATGATTTGGCTTGTGCATTCCATTCAATGTTTTGTTATACTGGATTAGCTAGCCGAGCTGTATGCCATTAATTTTTTTAAATAGTGTTATACTGTCACTCTGGACATAACTGTCCTTCCCGTGAGGGTTATGATTACTGGCTAAATTTTCCAATTTTCGGTCGGAATTGATAACGACTACAAGATTTTAAGAGGTTCTGCATTTTCAGGGGCCTATTGAAATCGTTAGGTTACATAACTTATCACAAGGAAGCATAGAAGTTGAAAGCTCTCGAATGTTATCCTATTTCTACACCCCTCTATAATATGTAAACTTTAAAACGCAACTATCTGTATTATATCATTATAATATAGCTTCAACTGGATGGAAATCCTTTCGTATGATCCCTAATGTATGTACATAAATATAAAAATGCTTACAATTTACGGAAAAATAGACTTCCAAAATGTCCGTATAATTCAAATATCAATTCTTACAAACTTCATGAAGAACGTAAGTTTATTTTTTCAACGTACTTATACGAACGTATAAATATTCTTCAATTGCGCACATTCCGTTAGAATTACCACCATCGACAATAGGTTTTCTAACCTAAAGTACGATTCTCCTTACGAATTTCATCGAATAGTGGCAATTATGGAATGTGAGATTGCTAGCAGATACCTTGTTCAGTCTAATTCGTATTCCAGTTAAAGGAAGTTGATACCGTTTGCTTTAAATTATCATAATTGTATTGTATTTCCTAATCTTTTGTTAAAGTATTGAACATTTAAGGAAAGGGGAAAGCCCATGCAAGATGAAGATATGATTGCCGCTCAATAGGTAGATTCGAAATGCACTCCCCTGGTTTCGATATAAATTACGTGTGTGCAGGTTCCCCGGATTGAATGAAATTGCGTGCATTACATACTTCAGAATCCTGGGGCACGTCCCAACATAAATACGACTTAAACCATATGTAACTGGACATTTAATTGGAATGCTTGGTAGCTAGATATGTGTGGCACACGTCTTGAATTGTATCATTGAACGTAAGTGAAGCAAAGGTTTGTTATAGTTTATTTAACAAAATAATTCTATACCACTGATAATATTCATCGTTATAGCTCTTGAATGAAATAATTAAAACAATAAATGAAGATAAAGAATGTTTCTTTTGCTGGTGATATATACACCTCAAAAATGTTATGAAATAAATTTCAGGAAGAAAATTTGCGATCTTATTGGTATGGATTTGATTTTATGTGTACAAATATGGATTAAACTATATTTGCTTCTGAAAATTAGTCGTAATACGTGTAGCAATGTGATCTAACGTACAGAAAATTGAGAGTTGTGAGGACTGTGACAAAATTAAAGAACTGGAATTTGTAATGAATGCCCAAACGAAGGAATATAGATACATTAGCAGTTGTAAAGAATATTCGTAATCAAAGCGTACCAACCGATAAATCGCTGTGGCAAACGGAACAATTATGGCAATGAAAAATCAGCGAGTAATTTACAAACAGGTATCAGGGTAATAACATAAAAACAATGTCAATCATGGGAGTAAAGTTCACAAATTGAAACCCAACAGACGTCCATACTGAACGCGAGAAACGTGATCTCATGTGACCCGCAATGTTAACATGCCTGTGTAGCTTAAGTGACGGCCATATGATAACAACTGAAATAGAAGTAACTTCAGGAAGAATAAGCGAATGAAGTACTTTTGATTTTATATCTTCATTTCACCATAAATGGCAACAAACGTAATACGCAGCTACATACAAGGAAAGTTTCGAGTTGATACGTGCTCATCGCGAAAATTTTTCGAAGCCCATATGGTCAATGGCCATAAACGTGACAATCAAGGCAACAGCGTGCCGAGGGGGCCATCATTGGAGACCGAAGAGCGAGGATCGCTAGTCGAGGATAACGTGATCGGCGCGCGAGCGGGATCAAGCTCCTACCCTCGCCACTAAGTTTCCCTTATACGTTTTGGTCCGGTCGGAGGCTGTGCACTCAGAAACGGGGCACGTCATCTCGGCATTTACAAGTGACTTTGGCGCTGGAAAAAGTAGATTTACGGGTCTCGCGACCTTGTTATAGTACGGTTATAATACGTCCTCTATTGGATCACACTTATGCTATAGATTCTCATATTTATGGAGTACAAGTCCTTTATTGGATCGCTCTTGGGCTGTAGCTTCTTATATCTAATGAGTGAGGTACAGTTCATTTGTCGCGCAATACCTATCAGTAAAGTTTGGCAGACGACACAAATGAAATCAAACTGTGCTCAAATTGCATGAAGTTTCTGACATTACTAAAATGAAGCTATTTGAGGTACAGTTCATTTGTCGCGCAATACCTATCAGTAAAGTTTGGCAGACGACACAAATGAAACCAAACTGTGCTCAAATTGCATGAAGTTTCTGACATTACTAAAATGAAGCTACTCGGTGCAAATCTGAATCAGTGGTAAAATTTTGCAACGAAGGATCGAAAGTATTCCCAAGATTCGCTGAAACTGTAGTCAAATTGCGCCGCAATTGCATGAAATTTGTGACATTAATGAAACAAGTATTCCTATGAAGTTATAAAGCAGCAGTAAATCTTCGACAAAAAACGCCATTTTTCGAAAAATTCGCTGGGACAGCGATCAAACAACACTGCAATTGATGGAAATGTGTGACATTACTAAAATAATGTTATTTTGTGCAGTTCTGATGCAGTAAAAAGACTTCATCGCAAAAAACTCAATTATTCTAACAGTGCGCTGAAACTGCTAACAAACTGCGCTCAAAAAGCATGAAAAATGTATTATTCAGTGAATAACGCTATTCTGTGTCGTTTCGCGGAGCTCTGCAGCAGTAGTACGACTGCATTGCAAAAAAATCGATAATTTCCTAAAAAATCGCTAAAGCTGCTTTCAAACTGCTCTGAAAAGACATGAATTGTGTGTTATACAGTCAATAGCGTTATTCCTTCGGGAATTGCTGAGGAACGTAGTTGAGCAGGGAATATGTTAATACAATTGCTCTAGAACTGTGTTGAGGGCTACAGTCGGTAGCGTATTGTCAATTGCTTATATCTCCAGCTACAATTGATGTACCTTTTGATCATTCTGAGAAACTCTATAGAATTAAAGGCGTCAGTGAGTAAATTAATCAAATGGCTATGGTTCTGTATTGGTGGCTGTACATAGTACCGTGTAGTCACCTGTAACGTACTCTTGACACAATTGATCTATACATTGATTGTTGTAGAGTACCTATGGAATTTAATTCATCATTGTATAGACCAATCCGTCAGATGGATATAGTCAGCAGTGTATACATATTTGTCAACTACCCTAGCGGCAATTGCTCCATCCATTGAACGTTTTAGAGTTTCTGAACAGCATAGTATATCAGGGAATTAATCCACTTGCTGTAGTACTATGCAGATTGCTGTTCTCTGTAATGTATTGACATTTGCCAGTATCTCTAGCTGTAAATGATCTATTCATTTATATTTCTATAATTGCTGTACGGATTTGATGGTAGAGAGTAGACTAATCCAGTGGTTATAGTGCCGTGTTGATGGTTATAATCAGAACTGTATCGCCACTTGTTAATATCCCCTGCAGTAACTGATTTATCACTTGACCATTCAAAAAGATGATCAGCGAATTAATAGTTCAATGGAAACAGCACTGTGTAGACTATTACACTCAGTACTGCATCTTGAAATGTCTATATCTCAGGTGATAATTTATCTATCCATTTGTAACTCAAGAGTTGCTGTAGAATTTAAATCATCGGTGAATAGATTAGTTCAACGGATATAGTCATGTGTTGACATTTGTTCCGGGTAACTTATTGCCGTGTCGCTAGCGAATAATAATCTATAATTGATAACTCCCGAGTTGCTATAGAATTGACGTTATCTGTGTATAGAATAATCCAATAGCTACAGTACAGTGATGGTGGCTGTACTCAGCACTGCATTGAAAATTGTAAATATTCGTAACAATAACCGATACATCCATTGATACGTCTAGAATCAAAATATAACTCAAATGAACGGAGAGTAGGTTAATGCGACAGCTGTAGGTGGCTCATCACTGTATTGCACTGTTGTACACAGGCTGTAGACTTATGAAGATGGCTCTACACAGTACTGTATTGACTTATGTCAATATCTCCTGCGACAATTGCTCTATCCGTTGATCATACTAGAGTTGCTATTTTGATTAAATCTCCAATGAACAGACTAACCTAGCGGATTCAGTGCTCTGTCTGTGGATGTACTAAGCATCCTACAGTCATAACTGTGCTACATATTGATTATTCTATTATAGTTGTGGAATGTAAATCATGAGTGGACAGAATAATACAACGGCTGGGGTGCATTGTTGGCAAACGTTCCAAGGACCGTACAGAAAGCTTGTCTAGCTAAATACTATCCTGTACATTGACAATTCTCGAATTGCTGGGAATTTAATCATCAGTGAATAAATTTATACAACGGCCACAATACTGTCATGATGGCTGTACTTAGTGGTGAGTTGTCAGTTGTTAATGTCTCCCGCTATAATGGATAATGGATCCTTCTCTCTTTCTACAGCTTCTATAGAATTTCAATCATCAGCGAACATATTACTGTAATGGCAATACCATTGCGTTGGTGGCAACGCTCCGTACTGCACTGTCATTGATCAATGTCGCTAGTGATATCCGTATTATCCATTGATAATCCCAGCGTTGATATTTTGTTTCAATCATCAGACAACCGATCAACCTACAGCTACAGTGCTCTGTCCGTGGATGAACTAAGTACTGTAGCGACAACTGTAAATATCTCGAGACATAAGTGTTCTATGCATTCACAATTCGAGAATGGCAGACGGGTTTCAGTAATCAGTGGACAAATAAATCCAACGGCTAAGGAGGTAGAGTCAGGGTAGCTGGACTCAGTACTGTGATATCAATAGTTAATATCCCTAGTTATAATGGATCCGTTCTATGTAATTCTATAGTTGCTATAGAATTCCATCAATCAGTGAAAAGGTTAATCCTGCAGCTACAGTGCTCTGTTGGTGCGTGTAATACGTACCGTAACACCAATTGTAAATATCTTTGGCCATAACTGTTCTATACATTAAATATGCTGGAATTACTGTGGAATTTAAGTCATCAGTGTAGGAATTATTCCAATGGCTACAGCACTGCGATGACGGCTATACACAGTACTGCATTGACATATGTCTATATCTCTAGCGGCTATTGCTCTGTCCATTGGACATTCTACAATTACTAAAGGACTTAGACTATCAGCGGACAGAATAATGTAATAGCTATAGTATTGTGTAAACGGACAAACTCAATATAGCCACCAATCTACCCGTTCATCATTCTAGAAATGCTATGTAGCCTGAATCGTTAGTGCACAGACATTTCCAATGGCTGTAGTGTTCTACTTGCGGATGTACTAATTATCGATCTGCCAATTATAAATACCCCAAGCCATAACCGATCTAGATATTGAATATGCTAAATGGCTGTGGAACTTAAATCATCAGTGATGAAATTAATAGGCATTCTGCAGTACTGAGCTGATGAATGTACTATGTACTGTCTTTTCTGTTGCTAATATCACGAGCGCTAATGGATGTACCTTTTGTCATTTTAGAATTGATACAGTATTTAAAACATCATTGAACAGATTAACACAACGGCTATAGTGTTCTGCTGATGGATGTCCTAGGTACTGCACTCTCAGTTATAAATATATCAAGCCACAGCTGGTCTATACATGAATCAGTCTGGAATGCATGTGGAATTTCAATCATCAGTGAACAAATCAATCCAATGGCAACAGTGCTTTGATGCCGGCCATAATCTGTACCGTCTTGGAAATTGCTAATATCTCGAGTTACGATGTATATGCCTCTCGTCATAACATAATTGCTATATAATTTGAATCGCGAGAGAAAATATTGACCAAACTACTACAGTGCACTCTTAATGGCGACACTCAGTAATGTATTGACATATGTTAACATCTCCAGCGGCAGTTGCTTAATCAATCGACCGTTCTACGATTGCTGTTGAACTCATGTGACCAGCGAACAGATTAACCTACGTATACAGTGCTCCGTTTATGGATGTTCTGAGTACGACAGTGGCAATAGTCTCTAGCCATGACTGATATATATACTGACGATTTCAGATTTTCTACGGAACTTAAATCGTCAATGGTCAAAGTAATCCAACGGCTACAGCACCGTGACGATGGCAGTACTCAGTTCTGTGTTGTCAACTGTTTATACATCGTGGGATTATGGATTTGCATTTCTCATTCTCAATTGCAGCACATTACACATCACAAGTGACAGATTAATCCAAGGTCAACTGTGATTCGTTGCAAGGTGCACTAAGCACCGTACTGACAATTGCAAATGTCACTAGACCTAACCGTGCTATACATAGGTTTTTCTGGCGTTACATTGGAATTTATATCATTAGAGAACAAAGAAGTACAACGGCTACATTACGGTGATGGTGGCTGTACTCAGTAGAGTTTTGTCAATTGTTAACCTCGCTAGGGACAATGGATCTCTATTTTGTCACTCTAAAATTGTTATAGAATCTAAATCACCTTTGAACAGATTAATCGACAGGCTAGAGTGCACTCCTGATAGATGTACATGGTACTGCACAGTTAATTGCAAATACCTCTTGCCGTAACCGTAGCATACATTGGTTATTATAGTATTACATTGGAATTTACGCCATCTGTGAACAAACTAATCCAACGCCTATATTACTGCAATGTTGGTGGTGCTATGCACTGTCTCGTCATTTGTGGTTTCTCGAGGTATAGTGGGCATGTTCTCGGTCAGTCCAGAACAGCTATAAAATCTGGATGATCGTGAACAAATTAATCCAACGCGTACACTGCTCTGCTGGTAGATATACTAAGTACCGTATTGTCCATTATAAACATCTTTAGCCATAACCATGCAATACATTTATTGATATAGAATTGCTTTGGGACGTACATCATCAGTAAAGAAAGAATTGCAACGGCTACATTACTGTGGCGATGGCTGTACACAGTACTGTATTGTCCATTGCGTGTACCACGAGGGACAATGGATCTGTGTTTTGTCATTCTGGAGTTGTTAGTGATTCTTAATCATCATTGAACAGATTAATGCTACGGGTACAGTGATAGGTTGATATGTGTACGCAGTACCGTACTGTCAATCGTAAATACCACTAGCCGTAACCGCAGTATACGTTGATTATTCTAGAATTGCTCTGGAAAATAGATAATCTGTGATCGAAGTAATGCAGCGGCTACAATGCTGTGGTGATGTATGTATTCAGTACTGTGCTTTCATTTGTTAATAGCTCATGGGACTATGGAACTGCACTGTTCATTCTAGAATTGCTGTAGGGTGTACATCTTCAGTAAACAGACTAATCCAAAGGCAATAGTGCTCTCCTGATTGAAGTACCGATTACCCTACTCTCAATAGCATACATCTCTGGAGATAAACGCAATATAGAAAGATAATTCTAGAATTGCTTGGGAATTTAAGTCATCAATGGACAAATTCTCCCAAAGGATACAGTACTGTGACAATGGCAGCACCTGGTACTGCGTCTGTGCTCTCCTGATTGAATTACCGATTACCCTACTCTCAATAGCATACATCTCTGGAGATAAACGTAATATAGAAAGATAATTCTAGAATTGCTTGGGAATTTAAGTCATCAATGAACAAATTCTCCCAAAGGATACAGTACTGTGACAATGGCAGCACCTGGTACTGCGTTGTCTGCTATTAATTTCTCGTGGGCTAATGGATCTGTCTTTTGTCATTCTAGAATTGCACCAGCATATAGATCATCGTTCATCGGGATAATCCAACGGTTACAGGATTCTGTTAATGTATGCACTAAGTACCGTACTGTCTATTGAATATATTTTTCCCCACAAGCGTCCTATACATTGATTGTTCAACAACGTCTTTGGAATACACGTCATCAGTGAACAAGGAAATCCAACTACTACGTCACACGGTAGGTCGCTGTACACAGTACTGCGTTGTCACCATTTAATTTGTCGGGGACCATGGATCTGCCTTTTTTCATTGCGGAATTGATTTAGAATCTATATCACCATAGAACAATTTAATACAAAGCCTACAGGGCTCGGCCTGAAGATGTACTGAGTTCTGCAATGTCAGCTATGAATGTCTCTAGCTATAACCGTTCTATACATTAGGAATTGACATCACAGTACACAGTACAGTCATTCTCACATAACCGTGCCCGATGGATTAATTTGTTCACCAATGATATACATTCCACAGCATTTCAAGAACCTCAGTGTATAGTCCGGTTATGAATAGGGGTAATTACAACTAACAGTGCGGTGTTTAGCACATACACAAATAGAGCACATTTGCCTTTGCATTAATCTGTTCATTAATGTTTTTGTACCCATAGCAATTCTAGAACACCAAAGTACATATCAATTAACCCTCAAAACATTAGAAATTGACAACACATTACTAGGTACAGCCATCATAACAGTAACGAAGACATTGGAGTACTTTGCTCAGTGATGATGTAAATTCCAAAGCAATTTTGGAATGATCAATTTATAGTATGGTTATGTCTTGAGATATTTCCAATTGACGAGGTACTAATGATATCCGCCAATATAACTATGTAGCCGTTGGATTAATCTGTTCAATGATGATTCATGTTCCATAACATGACCAGAATGTCAAAGGGCACATCGATTATCCATTGGCTCATTAACAATTGACAGCACAGTACTGAGTACAGCTATCGTCACTGTACAGTAACCGCCTCATTTTTTTGTCCGCTGATGATATAGATTGAACAGCAACTCAAGAACGGCCATTGTGGGGTACGTTTATGGCTTGGGACATTGACAATTGACAGTACGGTGCTTAGTACATACTCCAACAGAGCATTGTAGCCGTCGCGTTAATCTGTTTACTTTTAACTTAGTTTCTGCGGAAAATCTAGAATGACAAATTTCAGATCCATTATCGCTCGAGATATAAGCAATTTCCTACACAGCACTGAGTATGGCCGTCGTCTAAACAAAGTAGCCGTTGACTACATTGTTCACCGATGATGTAAATTCCAAATTTATTCCAGAATAACCTGTGAATAGTACGGTTACGGTCAGTAATATTTACAGATGACACAACGGTGCTAAGTACATCTACTTACAGAGAACTGCTGCCGTTATGTTAGTCTGTTTACTGATCACGTATATCATGCAGCAATTCTAGAATGAAAAATGAATGTCCATTATCCCTCTAGACACTAGCAATTGACGACACTGTACTGAGTACGTCCATCGTCACAGTACCTTGGCCTTTGCATTACTTTGTTGACTGATGGTGTATGAAAAAAAGCAATTCTAGATTAACCAATCTATGCGACGTTTATGCCTCGAAGTATTTACAATTGATAGTACGGTACTTAGTAATACCACCAACAGAGCTGTGTAGGCGTTGGACAGGTCTGTCCAACGCTGAATTAGGTTCTATAACAATTCTAGGATATCAAGGCACGGATCCAGTATCCAACGAAATATAAACAATTGACAAAAGAGTATTGAGTACATAAATCACCACAGTACCGTAAACGTTCTACTACCTTGCGCACTGATGACGTAAATTTCAATGCGACTCTAAAATGTACTATGCATAGGTCGGTTATGTCTAGGGACATATACAACTGACAGTACGGTACCAAGTAGGACAACCAACGGAGCACAGTTGCCGTTTTATTAATCTGTTCACAGATGATTTAGATTCTATAGCATTTCTGGAAGAACAACCGACAGATCCATTATATAATATAAATATCCCACGAGATATTTATAATTGACAACACCGTACAAAGTGTAGCAATCAACGCAGTGCTGTAGGCGCTGGTGTAATCTTTTGAATGATGATAAGAGTTCTGTAAGAGTTCAGGAATATCAAAATGCCTATCCACCGTCTCTCGAGGTGCAGACTATTGATAATACAGTGGAGAGCACAGCCATAACCACACTAATGTAGCCATTGGCCTACTTTGTCCACTCATGATATAAATTCGTAAGTAATTGCAGAATAACCTATGTGTGGTGCGGTTATTCCTAGTGATATTTAGAATTGACGGTACTGCACGCAGTAATTCACCGGAATTGCAGTGTAGATGTTGTATTAATCGGTTCAATGTTGGTTTATACTCTATAACAGTCCTAGTACGTCAGAATACAGATAAACTATCCCTCGAGGTATTCGCTATAGACCTCACGGTACTGAGTACAGTCATCATCACAGTAATGCAGCCAATGGTCTACTTTCATCGTTAAAGATGTAAATTCCAAAGTATTTCCAGAATGACCTGCGTATAGTACTGTATGGCAAGTATGATTTACAATTGAAGGTACGGCATTAAGTACATCTTCCAACGCAGCAGCCTTGCCGATGAATTAATCTGTTCACTCATGATGTATATCCGACAACGGTGCAAAAGCCAGAAATGCAGATCCATTATCGTTCGAGATATACACTACTAACACCACATTACCGAGTACAGCCATCATCACAGTGTTGTAACCGTTGAATAGCTTCGACCACTGATAATGTCTGTTGCAAAGCAATTCTTGAACAACGTACGTATACTATTGTTATGGCTAGTGTAATTTCAATCGACAGTACGGTACTATGTAAAATAGCCATCATAGCACTGTTACCGATGGATAAAATTGGTCACTGACGATGTACTTTCCACAGCATTTCCAGATCGAGATATGCAGATCCTTTATCCCTCGAGATGTTAACAATTGACGGCACAGTACTGAGTGCAGCCACCTTCACATTATTGTAACGGATGTCTAACCTTGTTCACTGATAATATGAGTTACAGAGCAGTTCTAGAATAATCAACGCATACTACATTTATGGCTTGAAATACTTCCAATTGACAGTACGATACCTACTACAACCACCAATATAACACTGTATCCATTGGATTCATCTGTTCATTGATGATTTAAACTCAATAGCCATTCTATAATGACAAAACAGAGATCCACTGACCCTCGAGATATTGACAATTGACAACATAGCACGGAGTTCAGCCATCATCACATTAAAGTTGCCGTTGGACATCTCTGACCTGCGATGGCGTAATTTCGAAAGTGACTCTTGAATAATGAATGCACAGTACGGTTTGAGTTCAGCCATCATCACATTAAAGTTGCCGTTGGACATCTCTGACCTGCGATGGCGTAATTTCTAAAGTGACTCTTGAATAATGAATGCACAGTACGGTAATGGCTAAGGAGACTTTCAACTGACAGCACGGTACGTAGTACGTCTATCAGCAGGGCACAGAGGTCGCTGTGTCAATGTTCAATGATAACAAAGGTTTCATAAATACTGTAGGGTGACAAAAGATATATTTATTATCCCTCGAGATATTAACAATTGACAACACTTTACTGTGAATAGCGATCATCACAGTACTGTAGCCGTTCGACCTCTTTGCTCACTGATAATGTAAACTTGATGGTGATACTAGAATAATGAACGTTTAGTACGGTTAGGTCGTTAGATATGTCCAATTGACGGTAAGATACTTTGTAAATCCACCACCTGGCCACTGCAGTCGCTGTATTAATCTGTTGAATGATAGTTATGGTTTTATAAATATTCCAGAATGAGAAAAGTCAGATCCATTATTATTCGAGGTATTATCAATTGACTACACATTACTTAGTACAGCCATCATGACGGAACTGTAGCCGCTGGACTAGTTTATCCACTCGTGATGTAACTTCCAAAGGAAATGTGGAGTAACCAATGTGTATTACTGTCATGTCTTGAGAAATTTGCAATTGACCGTGCGGTACATGTTACAACCGCAAATATAGCACTGTAGACGCTGGATTAACCTTTTCAATGATGATCTATGTTATATAACAATACTATAATGACAAAACACAGACAAACTGAACCTCGAGATATTAACAATTGTCGACATAGCACAGAGCACAGACATCATCACAGTAATTTTGCCGTTGAACCAATTTGTTCGCTGATTATGTAAACTTGAAAGAGATTCTAGAATAATGGATGTTTAGTGCGGTTAGGTCATGAGACATGTAGAATTGGTGAGAAGGTACTTAGTAAATCCACCAGCAGAGCAGTGCAGCCGCTGTATTAATCTGTTAAATAATGATATCGATTTCATTGCAATTCTGGAATCACAAATGAGAGACACTTTACCGTTCGAAATATTAGCAATTGGCAACACAGTACTGATTAGTGCCATCATTAACGTAGCGTTACGGTTGAATTACATTTTTCGCTGATGATGTCAGTTCTAAGCGCTTCTAGAATAATTAATGTATACTACGGTTATGGCTAAAAATATTTGCAATTGAGAGTGCAGTATTTAATACATCCATTGGCAATGCACTGCAGCCGCGTTATTAGTCAGTTCTCTCATTACCTTTACATCATACCCATTCTAGAATGGCAAATTACAGATCCATTACCCCTCCCTAAATTAACAATTGACAATACTGTAATGAGTGCAGCCATCATCACAGTAATGTAGCCATTGGACTACCTTGTTCACTGATGATGTATGTTCCAAAGCTATTCCAGAGTAATCAACGTATACGAAGTTCGTGGCTCGAGGTATTTACGATTGACAGTACGGTACTTAGTAATACAGCCAACAGATTAGTGTAAACGTTGGATAAATATGTCCAATGCTGAATTAGGCCCTATAACAGTTCTAGGACGTCAAAGCGCAGATCCAGTATTCGACGAAATATAAACAATTGACGAAAGAGTACTGAGCACATAAATCATCACAGTACAGTGGACGTTGGGTTACTTTGCTCACTGATGACGTAAATTTCATTGTGAGTCTAAAATGACTTATGTACGTGGCGGTTATGTCTAGGGACAAATACAACTGACGGTATGGTACTGAGTAGGATAACCAACGCAGCACAGTTGCCGTTGCATTAATGTGAGTCTAAAATGACTTATGTACATGGCGGTTATGTCTAGGGACAAATACAACTGACGGTATGATACTGAGTAGGACAACCAACGCAGCACAGTTGCCGTTGCATTATTCTGTTCACAGATGATTTAGATTCTATAGCATTTCTGGAAGAACAATCGGCGGATGCATAATCCCTCGAGGTATTGACAATTGACAACACCGTGCTGAGTGTAGCGATCAACGCAGTGCTGTAGACGTTGGTGTAATGTGTTGAATGATGATATGAATTCTATAACAGTTCTAGAATGACAAAGTGCATATCCACCGTCCCTCGAGGTACAGACTTTTAACGTCACAGTACTGGGTAAGACCATGATCTCAGTTATGTGGACAATGGACTACCTTGTTTACTGGCGATGTATGTCCGAAAGCAATTCTAGAATAGCCTATGTATAGAGCTCTTATAGCAAGTGATATTTACAATTGGCAGTACGGCAATTAGTACATCTATCAAGAGAGCACAGTTACCGGTAGATTAATTTGTTCGCTGGAGATGTAAATTCTAAAGCAATTGTAGAACGATAAATGAAGGTCCATTTTCCTTTGAGAAGTCTACAATTGAGAGCACAGTCCTGGGTATAACCATCATCACAGTAATTTTGCCGTTTGACTGCTTTGTGCACTGGCGATTTAAGCTATAAAGCAATTCTGGACCAATGTATGTTGCGATTGTGACTACAGATACTTCCAACAGACAGCAACATACTTACTACATCCACCAGCGGATCACTGCAGCCGCTGTACTAATCGGTTTAGTAATGATTTCTATTTCATAGGAATTCTAGAATGACAAAAGGCGGATCCTTCATCCCTCGAGATATTAACAATTGACAACACAGTACTGAGTACTACCACCATCACATTAATGTAACCGTTGGGCTTCTTAGTTCATGAATTATGAAGAAACCAAAACAATTCTGTTGCAATCATTGCATATCACTGTTATGTCTTGAGATATTTCCAACTTAAATTTCGGTACTTATTACACCCTCCGATATAGCACTGCAATCGTTACAGTATTCCGTTTAATGACGATTTATATTCTATAACAATTCTAGAATGACAGACTAAATATTCACTGTCTCTCAAAATATTAACAATTGACAACAGAGTACTGAGTTCAGCCGTAATCTCACTAATGTAGACGTTGCACTACTTTGTTCTCCGATGATGGAAATTCTAAAGTTATTGGACAACCTACGTACAGTGCGGTTATGGCTAGTGACATTTACAATTCACAGTACGGTAATTAGTACATCTACCAAGAATTCACTGTTGCCGTTGGACTAAATGGGTCACTGAAGGTGTATGTACCACAGTTATTGTAGAATGAATGAATGAGGTCCATTATCCGTCGAAAAATTAACAATGGACGACACAGCACTGAGTACAGCCATCATCACAGGACCGTAGCCGTTGGGATACCTTGTTCACTGATGATGTAAATTCCATAGTGATGCTGGAATAATCTATGTACAGTACGGTAATGGCTATGCACATTTACAACTGACAGTACTGTACTGCGTACCCCTACCACCAGAGCACTGTATCCAGTTTATTAACTATTTCACAGATGAATTAGATTCTGTAGCAATTCCAGAATGAGAAGGTACATATCCGCCATCGCTCGCGACATTAACAATTGACGACACAGTACCCACCACTGCCATCATCACCGTAATGTAGACGCTGGACTGCGCTACCTTACTGATTATGTAAGTTTGTAAGGGTTTCCAGAATAACATATGTATAGTGCGGTTATGGTTGGTGACATTCATAATTGGTAAAGTACGGTACTTTCTACATCTCCCAATATAGCACTTTTGGCGATGGATTAAGCTGCTCAGTGACGATTTATATTCTGCAGCAACTCCAGAATGACAAAGTACGTATCCACGATCCCTCGAGATATCAACAATACATAACACAATACACTGTACAGTCATCTTCACACAAATGTAGACGCTGGAATGCTTTATACACTGACGATGCAAATTCCAATGTAATACTAAGATAAAGAGTGTATAGTACGCCATTACCTAGAGACGTATACAATTGACAGTACCGTACTTAAGACATCTACCAGTCGTGCTCTGTTGACGTTGGGTTAATTAATACACTGATGATGTATTTTCAACAGCAATTCTAGAATGCAAAATACAGATTCTCTATCCCACAAGATATTAACAATTGACTTGACAGTTCAGAGTACAGCCTTCATCGCACTCTGGGACCAGTTGGATTTTCTTCGTTCTCCAGAATATAAGTTCCACAGGTATTCTCGAATAATCAGTGCATGGTACGTTTGTGGCTAGTGATACTTACAGTTGTCGGAACGCTGCTTAGCAAATCCGAAAAAAGTGCACTGTATGAGTTGGATTAATTTGTTCAACAATAATTTAGGATCAATATCTATTCTTCAATGGCTTAATAAATGTCCATCATCCCTCCAAATGTTAGCAATTGACGACAGAGTACTGAGTGCTGCCATCATTGCAGTGCATGTCTAACTATGTGCACTGATGACCAAAATACGAAGGTAATTCTGGAATAATCTATATATATCAAGGTTATGTCGTGAAACAATTCCATCTGACAGTACGGCACATAATACATCCACCAATATAGCACATTAGCCGTTTCATCAACCTGTTCAATAATGATTTAAATTCTGTAACATTTCCAGAAAGACAAAATGGGGATCCACAGTCCGTCGAGATATTAAGTATTGATAACAAAGTGCTCAGTACACCCATCGTCAGGGTAAAGTAGCCGTTTGTCTACCTTGTTCTCTGATGTTGGATATTCCCTGACAATTCTAGAATGACCTATATACTGTACTGTTATGGCTAGTGATATTTACATTTGACAATACGGTGCTTAGTAGATCTACCAATAGAGCACCATTGCCGATATATAGATCTGATCACTGATGATGTACATTCTACAGTAGTTCAAGAGTGAAGAGCTATGGTCCATTATCCCTCGAGATATTAACAATTGACAACACAGGGCTGAGTGCAGCCATCGTCACGGGAATGTAGACGTTGTAATTTTTTGTTCACTGATAATGCAAGCCCCTTGCAACCCTTGAGTGACCTATGTATTGTGCGATTATGGCTTGTGGCGTTTGCAATTCACAGAATTGTAGCTAGTACATCTACCAGCAGAGCACGGCTGTCGTTGGATTTATCTGTCTACTGATCAAGTATATTCCACTGCATTTTTAGGACGAGGAATGCGGATTCATTATCCCGCAAGGAAATAGCAATAGAAATCACAGCACTAAGTACAGCCGTCATCACCTGATTGTAGCCGTTGTATAACTTCGTTGACTGATGATGCCAATTCGAAAGGCATGCTGGAATACCCATCGTATATTACGGTTATGGCTTCAGATATTTCCAACTGGCATTACGGTAATTATTACATTCACAAATATAGCACTGGATCCGTTAGATTAAATGTTCAATAATGGTTCAAGTTCTATAACAATTGTGGAATAACAAAATACAGGCCCATTAACCCACAAGACATTAACAATTAGGAACACATTACTGACAACAGACAACAACACAGTGCTGTTGACGTTAGATCATTTGCTCGCAGATGATGCTGAGACCAAAGAAATTGTAGGATGATCAGTGTATAGAGCGGCTACAGCAAGGGATATTTAAATATGACAATACGGTGCCTAGTACGTCCACCATTATAGCATTGTGTCCCTTGGATTGGATTGCTTCACGAAGATATCGGTTTTATAGCAATTCTAGAACGACTTGATATAGGTCCATTATCCCTCGCTATATTAAAAATTGAGAACACAGTACTGAATGCAGCCGTCATCACAGTACTGTAGCTGTTGGACTACTTTGCTCACTAGTGACTTAAATGCCACGGCAATACAGAAGTAGTCAGTGCATATTACGGTTACGTCTTGCGATAATACCTGCTGACAATACGGTACCTATTACATCCGTCAATATAACACCGTAGCCGATGGATAGTTCTGTTCAATCATTATATATCCTACAACAATGCTAGAACGACAAAATACAGATGCACTGATGCTCGAGATTAAAATCTCAAACGCATTCCAGAGTACAGCCAACAACACAGAAATGTATGCGTTAGACTATTTAGTTGACTGGTGTTGGAAATACTGAAGAACATCTAGAATGACCTATGTATCTTACGGTTATGGCTAGTGATATTTACTATTGAGAATACGGTGCTCAGTACAGCTACCAGCAGACAAGTGTTGCAGCTGGACTTATCTGTTCACTGATGACGTGGATTCCACAGCAATTCAAGTATGAAATGCGAAGATACATTTTCTCTCGAGACATTAACAATTGACAACACAGTGCTGAGTAAGTTGTCATCAAAGTTCTTTATTCGTTGGAATACTTTGTCCACTCATGATGCAAATTCCAGTGTAAATCTGGCGTAATCCATGTATATTACGGTTGTGGCATGAGATATTTCCAATTGACAGTACAGTACATATTATATCCATGAATGTAGCGCTTTTGGCTGTGGATTAACATTTCCAGTGGTGATTCCTATTTGCCAACGATTCTAGAGCGACAAAAATATTGGTCTACGATCCCTCGAGATACGAACGATTGACAACACTGTATTTTGTACAACCATCTTCACAGTAATGTTGATGTTGGTCCGCTTTGCTCACTAATGATGTAAACGTCTAAGGAATTCTGGAATATCCAATGGGTGCTAGAGTTACGGCTAGTGATATTTACAATTCACAGTACGGTAGTTAGTACATCTGTCAACAGAAAACTGTTACCGTTGGATTAAGTTTGCCACAGAAGATGCATGCCCTACAGCAATTGTATATAGGAAAATGAAGGTCCGTTGTACGTATAGGTATTAAAATTGACATCACAGTACTGAGTGCAGTCAGCATCACGGTAATGTAGCCGTTGGACCACCTTGTTCACTCACGTTGTAAATTCCAAAGAATTTCACGAATATGATTGTATATTACGGTTGTGTCTGGAGATACTTCCAATTGACAGTGCTGTACCTGCTACATCCACCAACATAACACTGTAGCCGATGGATTCATCTGTTCAATGATTATTTAAGTTCTATGGCGATTCCGTAATGACAAAACCCAGTTCAACTGACCCTCGTTCTACCAACAGAGCACTGATGCCTGCGGATTAAGTTGGTCAATGAGGTTGCATTTTCTACAGCAATTTTAGATCGAGAAGTGCAGATCCATTATCCCTCGATATATTAACAATTGAAAACACAGTACTGAGTCACCGTACGGTAACGTTTGAATAACGTTGTTCACTGATAAAATAAATTCCATACCAATTCCAGAATTATTAGCGTATAGTACGGTTATGGCTAGAGATATCTACAAGTGACTGTACGGAACAACGTTCAGTTACGAATAGAGCAATCTTGCAGTTGGATTAGTCTGGTTAGTGATGTTTAAGAATCTATGAACGTTCTCGAATGACAAAATACAAATCTATTACGCCTCGCGACATTAACAATTGACAACACAGTAATCAGTACAGCCTTCATAACTGTGATGTAGCCATTTGGCTAATTTGTTCACTGATGACGTAAATTACAATGAAATTCTGAAATAATCAATGTATATAACGGTTATGGCTAGAGTCGTTTCCAATTGACAGTACGGCACCTATTACAACCAAGAGTATAGCACTGTAGTCGTTGGATAAATTGTTCAGTGATGATATAAATTCTGTAACAATTCTAAAATGACAAAATGCACGTCGAATATCTCTGGAGATATCAACAGTTAACAAGACTGTACCTAGTTCATCCATCATCATAGTAATGTGGACGTTGGACTACTTTGTCCACTGATAATATAAATTCCAATGTAACTGTGGAATAATCAACGCATGTTACGGCTACGGCTTGAAATACTTAAAATTGAACGGACGGCCCCTGTTACATCCACTAATACATTACTGTAGCCGCTGGATTAATCTGTTGAGTCATGCTTAAAGCACTATAACAGTTCTAGAATGAAATAATACAGATCCACTGACCCTCGAGATATTAACAATTGACGGTATAGAAATGAGTACATCCATCATCACAGTAATATTGCAGTTGGTCTACTTTGTTCCCCGATGACGTAATTTCGAAAGTGATTTTAGAATAACCGAGGTGTGGCGCGACCATGGCCAGTGAAATTTACAATTGGCAGTACGGCATTTACTACATGTTCCAACAGAGCACTGCACACGCTGTAATAATATATTCAACGATGATTTAGATTCTACAGCTTTTCTATACTGACAGAAGGCAGATCCATTATCCCTCGAGATATTAACAATTGGCATCACAGTACTGAGTACAGCCGTCGTATCATTAATGTATGGGTTAAATAAAATTTTTCACTCATAATGTCAGTCCCAAAATAATTCTAGAGTAATCAATGTATACTACGTTTATGACTAGAGGTATTTGCAATTGACTGCACGGTACTTCGTGCATTTGCCAGCAGAGCACTGCAGCCGCATTATTGACCTGTTTAAAGATTATTTAGGTTTTATATCAGTTCTAGAATGACTGTTGGATATTCATTAACTCTTCAGCTATTTACAATTGGCAACACAGAACTGAGTACATCCATCGTCACAGTACTGTAGGCGTTGGACTACTATGTCCTCTGATGATGTAAATTCCTAAGCAATTATGGATTAAAGTATGTACAGTACGGTTAAAGCTAGTGATGATTAGTATTCAAATGACGGTAGTTAGTACATCTGCTAACAGAGCACAGTTGCCGCTTGTTTAAATTGGTCACTGAAGTTGCGTATCTTACAGCAATTTTAGGAAGGGAAGTGCAGATCCATTATCCCTCGAGATATTATCCATTGACAACACAGAACTGAGTACAGCCATCGTCACATTAAAGTAACTATTGATTAACGTTGTTCACCGATAACATAAATTCCAAAGCAACTCTAGAGTAATCAGCGTATTGCACGGTCATGGCTAGAGATATTTACAAGTGGCTGTACGGTACATCGTGCATCTACCAATAGAGATATCTCGCCGTTGGATTAGTCTGTTCAATGATGTTTAAGATCCTATAACAATTTTAGAATGACAAAATACAAATCTCTTATACCTCGCGATATTAACAATTGACAACACAGTATTCGGAACAGCCATCATCCCTGTGATGTAGGCGCTTGAATAATTTGTTCACTGATGAAGTAAATTACAAAGCAATTATAGAATAATCAATGCATATTACGGTTATGGCTCGAGTCGTTTCCAATTGACAGTACGGCACATATTACATCCAAGAAAATAGCAATGTAGCCGTTGGATTAAGCTGCTGAGAGATGACTTAAATTCTATTACAATTCTAGTATGACAAAGCACATGTCCACTATCTCTCGAGGTATCAACGTTTAACAACACTCTACCGGGTACAGCCACCATCACAGTGACGTAGACGTTGTACTACTTTGTCCACTGATGATGTGAATTCCAGTGCGATTCTGGAATAATCGAAGTATGTTACGGCTATTGCATAAGATACTTCCAACTGACAGCACCGTACTTGGGACATCCACCAGCAGAGCACTGTAGCCGTTGGATTGTCCTGTTCAATTGTGATTTAAGTTTTATAGCAATTCTAGAAGGACGAACAGGAGGTACACTGTCCCTCAAGTTAAAAACGACTGGCAACACAGTTTTGAGTACAGCCCTCATCACAGTACCCTAGCCGTTGGAATACGGTGTTCACTGTTGATGAAAATTCGAAAGAAATTCTGGTATAATCAATGTCTGTTGCTGTTCTGTCTTGAGATGCTTCCATTTGACAGAATGGTACATACTAAATCCACCAGTAAGGCACAATAGCCGTTCAATTATTCTGATTAATGCTGATTCGTATCCTGTACAAATTCTAGAGTGCCAAAATACAGATCTACTGACTCTATAGACATTAGCAATTTACAACGGAGAACTGAGTGCACCAATCATCAGGGTAAAGTGGCCGTTGGTCTACCTTGTTCACTGATGTAGGACATTCTAAAGTAATTCTAGAATAACCTATATATAGTACAGTTATGGCTAGTGATATTTACATTTGAAAATACGGTGCTTAGTACATCTGCCAACAGAGCACCATTGCCGATATTTTAATCTGGTCACTAATGATGTACATCCTACAGTAGTTCAAGAATGAGGAGAGATGGTCCCTTATCCCTCGAGTTATTAACAATTGACAATACAGGGCTGATTGCAGCCATCATCACAGAAATGTGGACGTAGGAACTATTTGTTCACTGTTGATGGTATTCCTTTGTAACTCTTGAATGACATATGTATAGTGCCATTATTGCTAGTGGCGTTTCTAATTCACAGAACGGTAACTAGTACTTCTACCAGCAGAGCAAGGTTGACGTTGGCTTAATCAGTTCACTGATGATGCACATTCTACAGCTCTTCTGGAACATTTCTAATTCACAGAACGGTAACTAGTACTTCTACCAGCAGAGCAAGGTTGACGTTAGCTTAATCAGTTCACTGATGATGCACATTCTACAGCTCTTCTGGAACGAGAAATGCAGACCGAGCATGGCTGCATATAATAACAATTGACAACACAGTACCGAGTACAGACATCATCAGGGTAACGTAGACGTTCGGATACATGGTTCACTGATAATGGACATTCGAAATTAATTCTAAAATGCCATATGTATAGTGCGAATATGGCTAGTGATATATAAAATTCGCAGTACGGTAGCTAGTACATCTACCAACAGAGCTCTATTGCCGTTGGAGCAATCCGATCTCTGATGATCTACATTTTACAGAAATTCCATGGTGAAGAACTAACATACTTTATACCTCGTTATATTAACTATTGACAACAAAGGACTGAGTACAGCCATCGTCTCAGTAATGTAGCCGTTGGACAGCTTTGTCCACTGATGACGTAAATTAGAAAGCTACTCTTGAATAATCATTGTATATTAATGTTATGGCTTGAGATATTTTAAACTCGGGGTACGGTACTTATTTCATCTACCAATATAGCTCTGCAGCCGTTGGATTGTTACGTTCAATGACAGTTTCCATTCTATAACAATTTTAGAATAACAAAATACTGATCCACCGAACCTCGAGGTATTAGCAATTTACAACAAAGTATTGAGTATACCCAACATCAGAGTAATGTAGTCGTTGGACTACCTTGCTCACTGATTATGTTAGTTCGATTGTGATTCTAGGATAACCTACGTATAGTGCGGTTATGGCATGTGATATATACAATTGACATTACGGCTTTTAGTACATCTTCCAACCGATCACAGTTGCCGTTTGATTAATCTGTTCACTCATGATGTATAATCGACAGCAATGCTAGATCGAGAAATGCAGATCTATTAGTACTTGCGATATTACCAAATGACGACACTGTACTGAGTACATACTCCAATATAGCACTGTAGCCATTGGATGAATCTGTTCCATGTTGATGCATGTACCACAGCATCTCTAGAACGAGAAATACAGATACATTATCCCTCGAGAAGTTATCCAATGACAACACAGTACTGAGTACAACCATGGCCTCAGTATTGTTGCCGTTATATTGCATTGCTCACTGATAATATAGATTCCAAAGCAATACTATAATGCGCGGTTATGACATGAGATATTTCCAATTGGCAGTACGGTACCTGCAACATCCAGCAATATAGCACTGTTGTCGTTAGATTAATCTGTTCAATAATGATTTAATTCATATAACTGTCCTAGAATGACAAAGTTCAGATCCACTGACTCTCGAGGTATTGGCTATTGACGTCACAGTAATGGGTAAGACCATGATCTCAGTTATGTGGACAATGGATTACCTTGTTTACTGGCGATGTATGTCCGAAAGCAATTCTAGAATAGCCTATGTATAGAGCTCTTATAGCAAGTGATATTTACAATTGGCAGTACGGCATTAAGTGTATCTTCAAACAGAGGATCGTTGCCGCAGGATTATTCTGCTTACTGATGGTGTATATTCCACAGCAGTTGTTGAACGTGAAACGCAGATCCATTATCCGACGATACATTAACTAATGACAGAACACTGCTGAGTATAGCAATCACCACATAATTGTAACTGCTGAATAACTTTGTTCAATGATATTGTCAATTCCGAAGCAATTCCAGAATAATAAATGTATACAAATGTTATGACTAGAGATATATATATTTCACAGTGCGGTAATTAGTACATCCGCCAACAGAGCACTGTTGCTAGTGGGTTAAATTGGCCACCGAATATGCATATCCTGCCGCAAATGTAGAATGAAAAATAAGGGTCCATAGTCCCTCGAGAAACTAGCAATTGAAAACAAAGGACTGGGTATACCCATAATCACCGTAACGTAGCCGCTGGACTGCTTTGTACGCCGATGACATAAATTCCAAAGCAATTCTAGAATAATCAATTTATAGCGCGATTATGGCATGAGATACCTCCAATAGACGGTACTGTACACATTACATGCACAAATATAGCATTCTAGCCGTTGGATTTGTCTGTTAAACGGTGATTTAGTTTCTATAACAGTCCTAGAATGACGAAATACATATCAAGTGACCCTCGCGATGTTGACAATTGATAAGACAGTACTAAGTGCAGCCTTCAGCACAGTATTGTAGACGCTGAATTACTTTGCTCAATGATGATGTAAATTCCATCGTAGTTGTTGAATATCAAATGTAAAATACAGCTGTGTCTAGTGATATATACAATTAACCGTACGGTACTCAGTACAGTTAACAGCGTAACGCGGTTGCGGTTGGATTAGTCTGTTCACCGATGGCTTATATTCTGCACAACTTCTGGAATGAAAATGGACAGATACATTGTCCCTCGAGATACTAACAACCGACAGCACAGTACTTAGTATAGCAGTCATAATATTACTGTAGTCGTTGGACTACTTTGCTCACTGATGACGTAAATTGAATAGCCATTCTGGAATAATAAAAGTATGGTACATTTATAGCTTGAGGTACTTCCAACTGACAGTACGGTACTTATTGAATACACCAATATAGCACTGAAACCGCTGGATTAATGTATTCAACGATGATTTACGTTTTATAGAAATTCCAGAATAACAAAAGACAGATCCATTATCCGTCGAGGTATTAGCGAATGGCAACACAGTACTGAGTACTGCCATCATCACAGTAATGTAGCGGATGTCCTGCTTTTTGCAAAGATGATACATATTCGAAAGCAATTGTGGCGTAACCAATTTATACTGCGGTTATAGCTGGTGACATTTCCGATTGTCAGTACTGTACTTATTATATCCACCAACACAGCACTGTAGCCCTTGGATTAAGCTGTCAACAGATGATGAATTTTTTACAGCACCACTGGAACGTGAAATGCAGAACATCATCCCTCGACATATTAAAAAGTGACAACACAGTACCGAGCACTGCCATCATCACAGTAATGTAGACCTTGGACTAATTTGCTCACTGATGATGTAAATTAGAAAGCAATTCTGGAATAATCAATATATGTTACAGTTATGTCATGAAATACTTCCAACTGACAGTGCGTTACATAGTACATTCACAAGCAAAGCACTGCAGTCGCTGCATTAATTTCTTCAATGACGATTTAAATTCTATAACAATCGTAGAATAACAAAGTACAGGTCCACAATCTCTCGAAACATTAACAATTGAAAACACAGTACATATTACGGCCATCATCACAGTACTGTAGGCGTTTGATTAATCTTTCCATTGAAGACATAAATTATACAGCAGCCATAGAATAATCATTGTGCAGATCAGATATGGCTAGAGGTATTTACAATTGATAGTGCAGTACGTAGTACATCCACCAACGTTGGATTATTCCATTCACTGATGATTTATACTATTTAGAAATTTTTGAATGATCAAAGGATACGTCATACATATGTAGTGTACTGACTGATGGCAATACAGTACTGAGTGTATCCATCTACACAACACCTTAGCCATTTCGTTAATCTGTTCGCTGACCGCCTTATCCCTTCGGCAATTGCAGAATGACTGTAGAATGGTGTAGACGTGTCAGGTATTGCTGTAGATGTTAGGTGATCAGTGAATAGTGTATTCAAGTGGCAATTGTAATCTGTAGATGGGTAGCTCAGTACTCTGTTTTCAATTGCCAGTGTCTCTATATAAAATTGATCAATACACTGACAGTTGCAGAAATGCAATATATAGTACGTGATCAGAGGAATGGTTAATACAACGGCCGTGGCACTGTTAATTTCCATACTCAGTAGTGCATTTTCAAATGATCGTATCTCCAGGTATAACTGATTGAACCATTGATCATTCTAGAGCTGCTGTAGAGGTTCAAACTTCGGCGACCAGATTAATTTAATGGCTATAGCATTGTGTAGATGGCTATGCTCACTATCGCATTAACAACTACTAATATTACTAGCGAAATTTGGCCTACCCGTTGCTCATTCTAGAATTTCTGAAGGAGTTAAATAATCAGCGAAAATATTAGTCCAATGGATATCGCACTGCGTAGACAGCCACACTCAATACTGCATGTTCAATTGTCTATTTCTGTAGCGATAATTGTTCTCTCCATGGATCGTTCAAGACTAGTAATATGATAGGGGTGATCAGAATATAAGTTATTACAATGGCTGTCTTACTTTGTTGATTGCTATACTCAATAGTGCATTTCCAATTGTTAATAGCTCTAGCTATAACTGATCCGTACCTTGGCCATTCTCGAACTGCTGTAGAATTGTTGTCATCAGTGATCAGATTAACCTGACAGCTAGACTGCTCTGTTTGTGTATATACTAATTACCGTACTGTCAATTGTAAATATCTCTAGCCATGACTGATATACACATTGGTAACTCTGGAGCTACTGCGTAACCTTAATCATCAGTGTACAAATAATTTCAACGGCTACAGTACTGTGATTATGGCTGCACTCCGTACTATCTTGTCAATTGTTAACATCTCAATCGATAATTGGTCAAACTCTTCCCATTCTGGAAATGCTACAGAATTTAGATCATCGTTAAAGATATCAATCAAACGATTGCAGTGGAGAGTTAGCTTCTGTGCTCTGTATAGTACTCTCGTAGCTTATTGTCTCGAGCGATACTTGATCTTTCGTTCGATATTCCAGAAATGCAGCAGAATTTAAATACCCAGTGAGTATATTCAGCCAGCTGCTGGAATACTGCGTTGATGAATGCACTTTGTGCTGTACTGACATCTGTCAATATTTCTAGGGGCAATCAATCCATAAATTTGTCATTCTAGTATTTATATAGAGCTATGATGATCTGCGAATTGATTAATCCAATGGACGTGGTACTGATTAGATTTCAAGTCTGAATGCTGTATCTTCAATTATAGGTATCCGTAGCGACAATTGATCATACTAGCAGAGCAATGTGAGTTGGATCAGATAGGAATAGGACGATGCAATCGCTTTGATACTGCGTCGAGATCTGTAGCGTGTACAGTACTATCGGCTGCTAATGTCTCCTGATAAAACAGATTTATAACTTAATCAACCTACACCTGTCATTTAGTAAAAACCGTCAGTGAGATTTAAATCATCAGTGAACTAGATAATCCAACGGCAACAGTACTGCGAGGATTGCTGTACTCAGTTCTGCTTTGTCGAATGTCTATGACTAGAGCGTCATTGGATCTGTCCCTTGTCACACTAGAATTGCTATAGGATAGAGATCATCAGTGGACCGGTTATTGCAACGGCAACTGTGCCCAGTTGCTGAACGTACTAAGTATGTAATGTCCATTATAGATATCGCTAGCCATAACTGGTCTGTGCATTGATCCCGCTACAATTGCTATGGAGTTTAAATCATGAGAGGACAGATTAATTCAATGGCTAATGTAATGTGATGATCGTAGTACTCCTTTCCGTCTTGTCAATTGTTAATATCTCGTGCGGTAATGGATCTGTCTTTGTAATTCTAGAGCTGCTATAGAATTTGAAACATAAATCTGGAGACATTTCCAAAGGCAACGGTGCTCTGTTGGTGGGCTCTCTAAGCATCTTGCTGCCAATTGTAAGTATCTCTTGCTATATCTGATCGATGAATTGGTTACGCTAGAAATGTTGGGGAAATTAAATTATCAGTGAACAAATTATTCCAACGGATGCAGTACTGTGATGGTGGTTGTACTCAATAATGCATTTTCGAGTGTTTATATCCCGAGCGGGGATGGATCTGTCCTTTTTCACTATTGACTTGCTACGAATTTTAGTCTGTGATGGTGGTTGTACTCAATAATGCATTTTCGTGTGTTTATATCCCGAGCGGGGATGGATCTGTCCTTTTTCACTATTGACTTGCTAAGAATTTTAATCTTCACTATGGAGGTTTATCCATGTTCTACAGTGTTCTGTTGGTGGACGTACTATGCACCGTACTGCCAGTTGTAAATATCTGTGCCCACAATTGGTCTATTCATTGATTATGCTAGAATTGCTGTCGAGTACGGATCATCAGTGAATAAATTAATCGAAAGACTACAGTACTGTGATGATGGTTGCACTCACTACTGTCTTGTTACGTGTTGATATCTCGTGCCACAATGAATTTGCCTTTAGTCACTCTAGAATAGTCTAGAATAGTCTAGAATATCTTCTAACGGCCATACACAGTACTCTATTGACATGTGTGAATGTCTCCAAAAAAAGTTGCACAGTCCAGCGATCATTCTACAATTGCTAGAAAACGCTTATGATCAGCGAACAGACTAATTCAGTGGATATATTATTGCATAGATGGCTACACTCGGCAGTGTGTCGGCATTTGTCAATATCACAACCGATATATGTTCAATCCATTTATCATTCTAGAGTTGCTACAGAGTCTTTATTATCATTGAGCAGATTAATCCAAAGGCTGAATACTGTGATGTTGGCAGCACTCAATTCTTTGTTGTCAGTTGTTAACACCTCGAGGGATAATGTATCTGCCTTTTGCCGTCCTGAACTCGTTATACAATTTAATCATCAGTGAACAGGTTAACCAAACTTCTACAGTGCTCCATTGAATGCTATACTTCGTAATCTACTGACATATGTCAATGTCTCCAACGAAGATTGCTCTATCCGCTCATCACTATACAATTGCTGAAGCACTTTGGGTATCAGCGTACAGACTAATTCAACGTCTATAGTATCCTGCAGATGGTTACACTCAGATCCGTACTGTTATTTGTTAATGCCACTACCGACGTACTTTCTATCCATTGGTCATTCTACAATTGCTAAAGAGCTCATATTACCAGCGAACCTATTCGTACATTCGCTACAGTACTGTGTTGATGGATATTCTCAATACTTTATTGATAAAAGTCTATGTCACGAGCGACAATTTCTCTATCCATTGATCACTATACAATTTCTGAGGAACTCATAGGGTCAGGGAACAGATTACATCAATGGCTACAGTATCGAGTAGTTGGTTACACTCATTTCCGTATTGTCAATTGTTAATGCCACTACAAATAATTGATACGTGCATTTAACATTCTCCAAATTTTGCAAATGATAAATAGGCAGAGAACAGGTTAATCAATCGAATGGAATACTGTGATGGTTGCTGTACTCAGTGCTGTGTTGTCAACTGTTTATATCACGAGCAATGGTCTGTCTGCCTTTTGTCGTTCCGGACTTGCTAGAGTATTTAAATCGTCAGTGAACTCATTGATCAAAGGACAGCAGGGCTCTGTCGGTGGCTACACTCAGTAGCGTATTGACATATGTCAATGTCGCCAGCGACAATTGCTATATCCATGCATCATTCTTAAATTGCTGAACACCTTACACGATCACTGAGCGCATTAAGTAACTGGATATACTATTGCGAATATCGCTACACACTGTTCCCTTTTGGCATTAGGAAATAGCACAACCGATATTTGATATACGCACGGATCATTCCAGAATTACTATATAGCTTACACCATCAGTGATCAGATTATTCCAACGGCTACAGTGCCCTATTGGTGGAGGTATTAAACACCGTACTGCCAATTGTAAATGTCTAGCCATAACTGATCTGCACATTGATAGTGCTGGAAATGCTGTGGAATTAAATCACCAGTGGACAAATTAATCCAACGGCTACAAAATACCGATGGCGGCAATACCCGGTACTGTTTTTTAAAGTTTTAACGTCTCGAGCGATAATGTCTTTGTCATTCTGGAATTACTATAGAATTTAAAGCATCAGTCACCTAGTTAATCAAATGGCCACAGTGTACCGTTTATGGCCATACTCAGTTCTGTATTGACATGTAGCTATTTCTCCTGCTACAAGTTCTGAGTCCATAGATAAATCTGCAATTGCTGATGGACTTTGATGATCAGCGGACAGATTATTTCATTTGCTATTGTATTGCGAACATGCCTACAGTCAGTACTGCATAGTCATCTGTCAATATTGCTGCCAAAAATTTATTTATGCATTGACCATGCTTGAACTAAGATATATCGTTGATAATCACACAATAGGTGCGGCGGCTGTCGAATTGTGTTGTTGGCTTTACACGGTACTGTGTTGTCAACTGTCACTATCCCACGCGATGATTTATCTGTCCAATTGTACTTCTAGGACAGCAGTATGATGTAAATTATCAATGGGTTATTTCATACAGTGGCTGTAGAAATGTTGTCATGGACCTTTTCAGTAGAGTATTGTCAATTGTCAGTATGTCTGTAGTTAATTGATCCGTTTACTTGCCATACTGGTATTGGTGTAGATATTATATGATCACTGAATAGACTACTTCAATGGCTACAATAATGTGTGGAAGGATAAACCCTGTACTTTAGTGTCATTTGTCCATATCTCTAACGATGCACGTTGTGTCCCATTTATCTTCCTAGAACTGCTGTCAAACGTAGGTGACCAGCGAATAGATTAATCCAATGGATGTAGGACAGTTTAGGTTGCTATACTCAGTACTGTCACTTCAATTGTCAGTGTCTCTGGCGATAATTGATCTATCCAATGATCATTCTAGAATTCTAACGTAACAGATATGAACAGAGTATAGGCTATTGCAATGTCTGTTGAAATGTCTTCATGGGTGTACTCAGTAGTGCATTGTAAATTAATAACATCTCCAGCAGTAATTATCCTATCCTTTCAACAGTCTATAGCTGCAATAGATACCAGGTAATCAGTGTATAGGTTAATCCAACCTCTATAGCACTGTGTTGACGTTTGCGCTCATTGCTGCCCTGTCAATCCTCAATACCTCTAGTGTTTGTTGATCTACCAGTTGATCATACTGGAACACCTGTTCCACACATATTATCAGTGAAAAGACTACTGCATTGGCTATAGTATACCACAGATGGCTATACTCGCACTCAGTTGACATTGCAACCAAATATATTATGGCAATGCCAATGGTAGTTTGTACACAACTGCACTCTGTACCGTACTGTCACATGTCAATGACTCCAGAGACGATTTCTATGACCATTGATCATTCTACGACTGTTGAAGAGCACTGATGATCAGCGAAGAGATTAATCCAAACACTATAGCGTTGTGCAGACGACTACAGTCAGCACTGTACCGTCTACTGTCTATACATCTACCGAAATTTAATCTATCCATTGACATTCTATTTTCGTCGTAGGGTGCAAATGGTCAATGAATAGGTTAGTCCAACGGCAACAGTGCTCTGTTTGTGGATGTAACGAGCACCGCACTGCCAATTGTAAACATACCGACCTATAACCGTACCATACACTGATTATTTCAGTATTGCTGTGGAATTCATATCATCGATCAGCAAATTAATGCAACGGGTATGGTGTGGTGATGATGGCTATACTCAGTACCGTGTTGTCAATTGTTAAAATATCGGGGGTTAAGAAATCTGTGCTATGACATTTTGGAATAGCTATAGAATTTAAATCATAAGTGAAGAAGGTAATCCAACGGATGACGTACAGTGATGACGGCTGCGTTCAGTGCTGTGTTGTATATAGTTAATAGCTCGAGGGACATTGGATCTGTATTATGTCATTACGGAATTGTTGTAGAATTTAAATCATCATTGAACAGATGAATCCAACGGCTACGGAACTACAATGGTGAAGGTAATATGCACTGTATATACATTTGAACTGTTGTACATACACGTACAATCAATTGTAAATATCACCAGCCGTAACCGTTCTATACGTAGGCTATTCTAGGATTTCTTTTAAATTTAAATCACCAGTGCGAAAAGTAAACCAGCGGCTGCGGTTTCAAGATGATGGCTGTACTCAGTACTGTATTGTAAAGTCATAATATCTCGAGGGAAAGTGTACGTGCCATTTGTCATTCTAGGAGTGCTGCAGAACATAAATCGTCTTCGAACATATTAATCCAAGGGTTGCAGTGATCTGCTGGTTTATGTACCGAGTACCGTACTCTCTGCTGCAGGTATCACTAGCTATAACTATACTATACGTATCTTATTCTAGAATTACATTAGAAATTACGTTATCAGTGAACAAAGTATTCCAACGGCTACATTATTGTGACGATGGCTGTGCGCAGTACCGTGTTGTCAACTATTAATATCACGAGGACTTATACAACTGTAATTTGTCATTCCAGGTTATTTATAGGACCTAAATCATCACTGAACAGAATAACTCAACGGCTACAGTGCTTTGTATGTGTATGTACCACGCACAGTAATATCGTTTGTAAATGCCCCAAGCAATAACCTTACTGTACGCGGCTCATTCTATACCGCTGTGCTATTTATATCATCGATGGGCATGGTAATACAACAGCTACATTACCGCGGTGATGGCTGTAGTCAGTAATTTCTTGTCATTTGTAAATATCTCGATGGTTAATCGTTGTGACTTTTGTCATTCAAGGATTGCTATATTATCTAAATCATCACTGAACAGATTAATCCAACGGATACGCTGCTCTACACGTGGATGAACAAAGCTCCATACGGTCAATTATAAATATACCTAGCCACAGCCGTAGCATACAATGGTTATTCTAGATGAGCCTTTGAACTATCATTGCCATTGTACAAAGATATTCAAGCGTTACAATACTGTGATCATGCCTGTGCTCAGTACTGCGTTGTCAATTGTAATGTCTCGATGGATAAGGGATCTTCATTTCGCATTCTGGAGTTGCCATGGCATATACATCAGGTGTAAACAGATTTATCCAACAGCAACAGTACCCCGAATGTGACGTAATATGTACCGTACTGTCAATTGCAGATGTTACTAGCCGTAACCGTACTATACGTCGACTATTCCGGAATTGCTTTGTAACTTATACCTTCGACGGACAAACTAATCCTGCGGCTAATGTACTCTCAGAATGACTGTACTCAGTACTCTGTTGCCAACTCTAAATTTCTCGAGGGATAATGGATACCTTCGCTCTCATTCTAGGATCGCTGTATTACCTAAATCATCATTGAACAGATAAACCGAACGGTTACTCACCTCTCCTGGTGGATGAACTATGTACCGTACAGTTAATTGTAAATATCCCAATCAATAAGAGTACAATACGCTGATCATTCCATAATTCCAATGGGATTTACGTTATCAGAGAACAAAGTAGTCCAGCAGCTACATTACTGTGATGATATCTGTACTGAGTACTGTGTTGTCAATTGTTTGTACCTCGAGGGATAATAGATCAGTAGATTCTCGTTCTAGAATTGTTATGATACCTAAATCATCATTCAACAGATTAATCCAACGGCTACAGTGCTCTGTTGGTATATGTAATGTGTACGTTTCTGTCAGTTGTACCTGTCTCTAGCCTTAACTGTACTATGCGTTGAATATCCCTGAGTTGCTTTGGAATATACAACGTCAGCGAACGAAGATATCCAACGGATGCAGTACTATGATTACTGCTGTACGTAGAACTGTGTTGTGAATTGTTAATATCTCGCCCGATAAAGGAACTGTCCTTTTGTCCTTCTCGAAATGCAACAAACAGAATTTATATCATGACTGAACATAACGATCCAACGGCTACAGCGCTCTGCAGGTGGATGCACCAAGTACGACACTGTCCGTTGAAAATATCTCTAGCCATAACTGTACTATACATTGATAATTGTAGATTTGCTGCCGAACTTGAACCATGAGTGAACAAATTACTTCAACGGCGTCTATAACGTGATAATGTCGGCACTCCCTGCTCTTTTGTCAATTTTTACTATCTAGGCCGATAATGGATCTGTCCTTTGTCGTGCTAGAGTTTCTATAGTACATCAGCCATCATTGGACACATTAATCCAGTGACAAAATGTTCTCTGTTGGTGGGTGAACTGAGTACCGTACTGTCAATCGTAAATATCTCCAGCCATAACTGATCTATACGTGGATTACTCTAGATATACTGTGGAATTAAAACCATTAGTGAACAGTTCAACCCAACGTCAACAGAACTGTGATGTTGGCTGTAATAAGTAAAGTTTTGTCAATTACAATATGTCGAGCTGTAATGGATCTGTCCTTTAATATTCTAAATCTGCTGCGGAACTGGAATCGTCAATGAACAAATTAATCCAAGGGCTACAGTGCTGTGCTGGTAGAGGATCTGTGTACCTTACTGACAATTGTAATTGCCTCTCGCCGTAACTGAGCATACATTGATTGCTCTAGAATTCCTGTGGAATTCGACTCATCAGTGAACAAGTTAGTCCAACGGCTGCAGCACTGTTATGATGGCTGTACTCAGTACTGCTTTTTCGATTCTCAATATGTCGAGCGATAATCGATATGGTTCTTAGTATTCTAGTATTGCTATTGGATTTATATCGCCATTGAACAGATCAATGCAACGGCTAATGTGTTCTGTTGGTGAATGTACCCAGTACGGTACTGCCAATTGTAAGTATCTCCAGCCATATTTGAACTATACATGGATAATTCCAGATCTGCAGCCCAACTTAGTTTAAAAGGGAAGAAATTAATCCAACGGCAACTGTACCGTAATGATGGCTGTAAACAGGACTGTGCTGTCTATCGTAAATATCTCTAGCGATATTAGATGTGTCTATTGTCATTCTAAATTTGCTATAGAATTTAAATCATCAGTGAACAGAATGATGCAACGGCACCAATGCTCTGCTGGTACATGTACCCAGAACATTTCTGTTAATTTTAATATCTCTAGACGTAATTGTACAATATATTCGTTATTAGAGAATTGGTGTGGAGATTAGATCATCTGTGAGCAAATCAATCCTACAGCTACAGTGCTGTGTTGGCGGTTATACTAGGTACCGTATAGACAATCGTTAACATCTCTAGCCCTAACAGCTCCATCTATTAATTATTTTGGAATTGCAGTGGAATACATATCATACTGTGAACAAGCACAGCCGGCGCCTGCATTAACGTTTTGATGGCTACACGCAGTACTGCATCGAAATTTTTGTAAACCTCAACAGCGACAGTTGCTGTATTCATTGAACATTTGCCAATTGCTAAAGAACTTGATGATCAGCGAACTGATTAATGTAATGGCTACTCGCAGTACTGCATCGAAATTTTTGTAAACCTCAACAGCGACAGTTGCTGTATTCATTGAACATTCGCCAATTGCTAAAGAACTTGATGATCAGCGAACTGATTAATGTAATGGCTATTGGATTGTGTAGGTGGCTATTATCAGCGCTGTATTGTCAATTGCTAATATCTCCGGCTATTAGTTTTCTATAACTCCATTATTCTAGAATTGCTATAGAACGTATATCATCAGAGAACATATTAGTCCAACGATTACTGCGCATCCTTGGCGGGTGCTCCATGTACTGTACTGTCAGCAGTATATACAGCTTGCGTCAACTAATGAATTCAATGGTTACTCTAGACTCGCTGTGTAATTTATGTCATCGTTGATCGCAATAATCCAACGGCTACAGTACCGTGATGTTGGCTGTGCTCAGTACCGTGTTCTCAGTATGTAATACCTCGTGCAATAACGTATCCGTCATCTGTCGTCATGGAAATGCTATAGAATCTAAATCATAATTGAACAGATTATTCCGACGCAGTGGGTGCTTTGCTTATGGATGTACTGAGCAGCGTAATGAGAATTGCAAGTTTCCCGCGCATTGTACGATGTTTACAATGGTTAATTTGGATTTGCTTTGGAATTTAAATCTTCAGTGAAGGGATTAATCTTGTGACAGCAGTGTTCTGTCGATGGATAAACTCAGAAGTGTAACATCACATATCATCTTCCCCAGCGACACTTACTGCATCCACTGATCACTCAATTATTCCAGAAGTACGTAGATGAACAGCGAACAGATTATTTTCAGTGGCTATGGTATTGTGTAGATTTCTGTACTCAGCTCATTTTTGTCAATTGTTAACATGTCGGGCGATAGTGGATCTGTCTCTTGTCATTCTAGAATTGCTATAGAATTAAGATCATCAGTGAGGGAATTAATACAGCCGCTACAGGACTGTGACAATGTCTGTACGCAGCACCTAGTGGTCAGTTGCTGTCTTAGCGTGCGATAATGGATCTTTCCATTGTCATTCTAAGATTGCTACGGAATTTACATCATCAGCCGATATATTTATCCACTAGCCATATCATTATGTGGACGGCTACACTGTGTACTCTATTGTAACTTATCAGTATACATATCGACATTTTTTCCAGTCATTGGACATTCCGGAATTTCTGTGGAACTTACACAGTCAGCGATTAGATTACTGCTATGGACATAGAGCTGCGTAGACTTCTACACCAAGTACTGAAATACCAGATGCGTATGTCGGACGCGATTATTGATCTATCCATTAATTATTCTAGAATTGCTATAAAATTGGGGCCATCAGTGAATAGGTAAATCCAGCGGTTGTAGTACCATGCCGATGACTGCACGCAGTACCGTATGGTGAAGTCACAATGCATTCATTTACTAATCATTCTTTATTTCTATGTAGTGCAGCTTTACAGCGGTTGGGTTAGCCTAGCGGCTATGGAACAGCATATACTGCTGCCCTTACTAATGTATAGTAAATTGTTAATATCTTGGGCGATATTAGATATATATTTTGTCATTGTGGAACTCCAATACAATATAAACCATCAGTGAACATGTTGTTCCAAAGGCTACATTTCTGCCACGATGGCTATACTCAGTACCCTGCTGTAGAGTGGAAATTTCTCTGGCGAAATTTATATATCCATTGACAATTCCAGAATCTCTGTGGAAGCTAGATGATCTGCGAATAAATTTATCCAATGGATATATCACGATGTAGACGTCTATACTCAGTACTGCGTTATCAATTATGCATACATGAAGCGATAATTGATCTATGGATTTATCATTAGATAATTACTGTGCAGCCTAACTCATCGGCGAAGAGATTAATCCGCTGGCTATATTACTGTGTAGATGGCTACAATCAGTACTATGTTACCATTTATCAATGTCTCTAGCAACAATTTTTCTATCCACTGATAATTTCCGAATTGCTTTGGAAATAAAGCGGTCAGCGTAAGTATTGCATCAATGGCTGTAGTAATGCGTTGATTGCTATACTCAGTAAGCAGTTGTCAATTGTTTGTATCCCTGGTAATAATTAATGTATCCGTTGATCACTGCTGAATTGTTGTAAAATATGTGTGTTCCGTCTGTAGAATAAACCAAACTTTACTGAATTGCCTGTAGGCCTGTACTCATTACATTATAGTTAGCTCTTTATATCCCTTGCAATAACTTATCCATCCATTGCTCATTTCGTAATTGCTGTAGAACTTGCATGGTCAGTGAGTAGGTTAACACAGAGGATATAGTGTTGCGTCGGTGTGCATAGGGCTCTGTACATGGCTATTCAGGTTACTGTATTGTCATTTCTTAGTACCTGTGGCGACAATTGATACTTCTATTGGTCATTCTGGAATTACAACAGAAATTTTGTGTTCAGTCACTGGCTTATAAGGATGGGTATAGTACTACGTTCGCGGCTATACTCAACACTGTGATTGAGATCGTTAAACTAGCCAGCCACAATAAATCTGCCCATACATCGCTATATAATTTCCTTAGAGCTTGTATGATAATTGACAAGGCTAATTCAATGGCTACAATACTATAAATGTGACTACAATCAGAAACGTACGGCCAATCATTAATATCTCTAGCGATAATTGATATATCTATAGACCTTTCTCTAATTGCTACGCAATTTACATTATCAGCGTATACTTCATGCCATTGGCTGCAGGACTGTACTGTTGGCTACACTGAGTTCTGTACTTTCAACCGTTGGCACTTCAAGCGATAATATATGTATCCATTGATCATTTCGAAATTGCTATATGGCAATTGGATGATAACTAAATAGGTTGACACAATGTCCTTATTAATGTGTTGATGTCTGTACTCAGTACTTTGTAGCTAATTGTTAATATTTCAATCGACAATTCATCTGTTCTTTGATATATCTAGAATTCCGATAGAAATTACATAATCTATGAATAGATTAATGCAAGTGATATAGTAATGTGTAGACGTCTATAATCTGTAGTGTATTATTGATTGTTATTTCCTACAAACATAATTGCTCCACACATTTATCATCATAGTACTGCTATGGCATTAAAATGATCAGTGAATAGATACATGGAATGATTGTAGTACTCCGTAGAGTACTACAGTCAGTACTGTATTCTCCAATGTTACCTTCTCCAGAAATAATTGAACCACGCATTAGTCAATCTATAATACCTATAGAACCTACATGAGTAGTGAATAGATTAACGCAATGGTTGCAGTACTGCGTCGGTGCATATACTCAGTACTGCTGCGTTAGCTGCCCATATCTCGTGCGATAATTGACACATCCTTCGGTCATTCTAGAAATGCTATTGAATATAATTGTCAGTGAATAGATCAATCGTATTGCTACTGTGCAGCGTCGATTGATGTACCCGGTACTATATTGATAATTGCTATTATCTCCAGCGATAATTGATCTACCCGCAGATGATGCTAGGATTCCACTGAAACATACGTGGTCAGTGAATTGATTAATCCAATGGATATAGTAGAGTGTAAATGGCTATAGCCAGTAGTGTACCGTTGAGCCTTAATGTCAATAGAGGAAACTGATCCATCCATTGATAATTGTTGAGTTGCTGCGGATCTTACAGGATAAATGGAAAAAGTTTGACCAATGGCTATAATACTGCGTATATGGCTTCACTAAGTACTGCAATCTATTGTTAATGTTTCAAGCGAAAATTGATGTATCGTTTGGTCAATGAAGAATTGCTTTAGAACTGAAGGGATCGGAGAATAGACCAATGCAATGCTTATGAAACTGTGTAGGTGGCTATAATACGTATTGTTAATTGTCAGTATCTCTAGAGATGGTTGATCCATCCATTGATAATTCTTGAAATGCTCTGGGATTTTAACGATAACTGAATTGATTAAACTAATGCTACGGTACTGCGCTGGTGGTAATACTCTGTGCCTAATTGTTAATTCTAATACCTCTAGTGATAATTTATCTACCTATTGAAAATGCTGGAATAGCTATAGGATATTAATGATCAACGAATTCATTAGTGCAATGGCCATAGTACTGCGTGGATGGCTACACTAATTTGATATTATTATTTGTTACTGTCCCTAAAGACAGTTGACCTATACATTGACGGCTCTTTAGTTGCTGTTGAAATAAATGACCAATGAATCAATTATTCCTGTGGCTACAGTTCATCGTCGGTGGCTCTACTCTGTACTGTAATGCTAATTGACCTTATGCTCAGAGATAAATGGTAAATCCATTGACCATTCTAGGACTGCATTGTAATCTTTGTGACCAGCGAATGGAATATTCAAGCGACTATTGTACTGCGTAGATGGATATAATAATTGCCGTATTACTTATTGTTCACATTTCCAGCGAAAACTCATGTATCTGTGGATTAGTATAAAATTGCTGTGGAATTAACATGGTCACTGAATACATTAAATCATTGGTGCATGTGCTACGCAGATGGCTATATTCCCCTGAAGATGCAACACTCGGTACTGTATCGTCCGCTGTCAATATCTCGTGCGATTTTAGATCTAGCGATTTATCATTCCAGAAATGCTATGGTAGCTTAATGATCAGAGAGTAGATTAATCCAATGGCTGTAGTACTGCGTAGGTGGCTATACACAGATCGGTATTTTTGATTGTTAACATCTCTTGCGATATTTGAAGTAACCGTTTATCATTATAGGATTGCTATGGTATTTTGATGATAAGTGGAAGGAATAATCCATTGCCTATAGTACTGTGTCCATGGCTATAGTGAGTACTGCATTTTCAATTGGTGATGTATCAAGCGAGAATTCATCTAGCAATTGATCAATGATGAAATGCTACTGACATTACGATATCAGTGAATGGATTAATGCTATGGATGTAGTACTGTGTAGACGGCTACACCTCTACTGTTTTCTTGGCTGTCAATATCTGTAGAGATAATTGATCCATCTATTGATACTTCTCGAATTGCTTCGGAACTTCTATATTAACTGAATAGATTTATCCAATGGCGTTAATGATGCGTAGGTGGCTATATTTCAGCTAAGGTAGCAGCACACAGTGCTGTATTTTCAACCTTGAATATCTGTAGCGACAATACATACAGCCATTGGTTATCCTTGAATTGCTATGAAAGGTAAATTGTGAGCGAGTATATTTATGCAATGGCTATAGTACGGCGTAGGTGGCTACACACAGTACTGTTTTGTTGAATGTCATCGTCTCTAGCTATAATTGCTCTACACACTAATCGTTCTAGAATTGCTATAGAATTAAATATATCAGTGTGTACATTAATCCAATGGCTATAGTGCTGCGTATATACATATCCTCAGTAATGGATTGTTCAATGCTAATATCTTTATCGGTTGTTGACCTATACAATAATCCACCTACTACTGATACAGAACATAGGTGATCAGTGTATACACAATAACAATGGCCGCAGTACTTTGTAGATGACCATATCCTGTACTGTAGTGTTAATTCTAATATCACGAGCTACAATTGATCTATCTGCTGTTCATTCGAGAACTGCTATAGAATTTATGTCGTCAGTGAATATATTATTCCAATGTCTATAGCACTCTGCTGAGGGTAATACTTTGTCGCCTATTGCCAATTGGTTACATCTCGAGGGATGATTGACATGCACAATGATAATTCTAGAATTTCTGTGGAATAAGAATCATGACTGCATAGAATAACACAGGGGATTTAGTGTTCTTTAGCCGGCTTTACTGATGACCGTTCTAGAACTGCTATGGAACTTAAATGATCAGAGAATGGATTAATACATTCACCACGGAAGAGTGAAGATTGCTATACTCATTACGGCATTGCTAATTGCTAGTTTTTCTGGCGATAATTGATCTATACGATGGTTCTTCTTGAAATGTCACGGTACACAGATGATCAGTGGTTAGGATAGTTGAATCGCAATGGTACTGTATTGATGGCAGTATGCAGGACTCTATTGTCGGTAATTGATGTCTCCTTCGATAATTTATGTACCCACTAGTCATTCTGAAGTTGCTGTTAAATATATGTGTTGTGTAGGCACAGTAATAAGATGACACTTACGTCGCGTAGACGGGTGTGCAGAGTACGGTATTGTCGTCTGTCAATTTCACTAAAAATTATAGATCGAATCATTGATTTTTGTAGGATGGCTTTAGAAATAAGATTATCTGCGTATAGGTTAACGCAATTACAGTGGCACTGAGAAGATTTCCATACTAAGTACCATACAGTCACTTCATTACGTCTCTAGCAATATGTGAAGTATCAACTGGTCATTCTAAAGTATCTGTGGAAAATATATGATCAGTGAATAAATTTATCCAATGGCTACAGGAAAGTGTGGGTGGCTATACTAGGTAACGTATTGTTAATTGTTAACTTCTCTAGCGACGATTTATCTAGCCATTCATCGTTCAACAATTTATCATGCAATTTAAATGCCAATTGAAAGGGTTACTCAAATGGCAATAGCACAGTATAGGTGGCTACGCTCAGCACTTTATCTTGAATTGTTAATATCTCCGGCAGCGATTGATCCACACTTTGACGATTCTAGGATTGCTATGGAATTTGGATGATCAGTGTGTATGTCAATAAAATGGATATATAATTTCCTAGGCAGATATACCCACTTCTATATGACCAATTGTTGATATCTGTAGCTGATTTACCCCTTCGTCATTCTTTCGTCGTCATAGAATTTAGATGACCAGTAAATAGATTACACCAATGTAAATAGTGCTGTGTAGATGGCTATAGCCAGTATTGTATATGCACATGCTAATATCTCCAGCCATAATTAATACATCCTTCGATCATTCTGCAATTGCTATTGTATTTATTGATCATTGAATAGGTTAATCCAATGGCAATGATGGTATTCATTTGTAATTGGTGCTTATGTATACCCTGCTGCGCTCTGCTGCACTTTGGTGCTTACTGCATTGGTCCGCCCTGGATAGGATTGGTAAGATACAGCTTATAAGGTTAAGTCAGATTAGGGTAAGAAGTGAGCCTGCTTTATCCGCTGCGATACGATGGTCTTCGTTGCTTTACTATGCACTGTTTTTTCTGCTGCGCTACGCTTTGCACGGATATGCTCTACTGTGCTATGGATAGGTTGTGCAACGATAATGTTAGGAAAGTAATCTGTGCTATGTGCTGCCACCAGGTGAATTCGGCTGTTTAACCTGCTGTGCTATGCTCTTCTGCACTCAACTGCTCTCTGCTGTGCTCAACTATGGATGGACTATGTCAGGTTATCTTGGGCCTCGTATCTATGCTTTTCGCTAGTATTCTCCGGTACTTGGCGCGTTACAGTGTTCTCGTGCTATCTGCTTCTATTCCCTGCGTCTGCTAATCCCAACTGCAGTAGAGCCAGCGAAAGTGGTGTACGTGAGGTTATGTTATGCCAGGCTTGGGTCGGTTAAGTTAGTTTAGGTTCGGAATCTGCACTTTTCGCTGCTATTCAATGTCTTCTGCGCTTCGCAGGGGCCAATTGCGCTTTCCGACGATCTGCATTGCACTGCTGCAGTCAGGCTTCATTGCGTCTGGGTAGGAATGGCTTGATATGTTATGTAGCCTTAGGTTAGGAATCTGTGCTATTGGCTTCAAACTTCCTGCTCTCTGTGCAGCTCTGCTATGGCTGGGGTAGGTTGGGTTACGCTCGGTATGGTTACGTTGGGAGTCTGCGCTAACATCTGCCATTCGTTGTTATTCGGAGTATTTCGGTACTATATTGCGCTCCGTTTTGCTTTGCTACGTTTAGGTTTAGTGTTATTATTATTAGGTCCAGTGTTAGTAGTGGAACCTGTAATATTTGCGTATATCCCGTGGTTTCCGGCGCCTGACTGTGCCCTTTGAAATCTGCTACGCCCTGCTGTGATCTGACGCACTAGCCTGTGCTTTGACTCGGTGGTTTTTATATTCGAAGCACTACTGCCCAAAACTTTGCTAATCGGTGTTATTCGTTGGTATCCGACGCTACACTGCGGCCAGCTGCGCTCTGCAGCGCTTTCACGCACTCTGTTTCGCTCCGCTTTGTTTAGGATAGGAAGGGAAGGATTTGTAATGTTTGTTTAGATTTCGATGTGTTGGTTGTGGTTATGTAACGTAAAGTTAGGAAACCGTCACGTTCCATGCATTTCCGTGGTATCGTTAACTGAACTGCGCTCTGCTGCGCTCTATAGCTGTACCGTTGCTGTTTGTAACTGTGGTGTTCGAAGGAGTGCTAGTCCATCTTAGTCGATAATATTCGGCGCTATACCGTACCCGGCTGCCCTCAGCTGCGCTTTCCTGTGCTCCGTTGCCCTTTCTTGCACTTTGCTGTGCCCTGCTGTGGTTAGTGTCGGTTACGATATTTGAGGAACATGTGCCATTCGCAGTTGTTCATTTCTATACGGGGAACTGCTGGGCCACGCTGTGCTCTCCATATCCCTCGTGCGCCCTCCTGCAATCAGCTGCACACTGCTGTGCTCTGCTATGTTCGCTGCTTTATCCATTGATGTGCCGTGCTGTGGTAACGGTCCTGCTCCGAGTGGTGCTGTCCTGAGGAGTAGTGTGCTGTGCTGTGCCGTGCGGTGATTTTCGGTGCTCTTTGCTGCTCTGCGATGCTGTGCTACGTTCTGCAGCGCGCTGGTGTGGCGGTAGAAGTAAAAAATTTCATGCACATATAATCGATGTTCTCTATTTCCATGAAGATGCGCCATCCAAGCCGTATGACGCTTGTGGACGGCGAGAACAGTAACAGTGCGTAACAATTCAACGGCTCATTCCGAAGTCGTGTCGACCATGCACAGTACACTTCCATCTTCTATCGTTGAATATGAATAGACCTGTTAGCGTGCAATTCCAGCTTTTCAATACAAGTATTGTTTATTACGCTTCGAGCTTCTGGTACCACGCGCAGCAGGAAAAGGAAAATGGGAATCGGAAGGGTAGAACTTTTACCATGATTGGGTCTGAAATGGATGCTGCTTAATCCAAAGTTCGTAAAGACTGCTGATGTCAATTCGTTTAATGCGTAGGTCAAGGGAAATTGCATTGGTATTACTTCTTCTGGCGTAGCTGTCGAAATTATATTAATAGTATAAAGAAAATATAGACATGCAGCTGACGGAAGGAGTACAATACCTCACTCGAGATATTGCCAACAGTTATTGTCACCATTAGTCAGGAATATAGCGAATGATAATTGTGTTTAATATAATAATTGATCACATCCATAGCATTAACCAGTTGGCAGATTTCAATCATCTTTGTAATTTAATTAATTAATTACTTAGTTAAATTAATTCCAAAATTCAGCAGTCCTTACTTCGTCCGATACAAAACTTTTGTTGGTATTCTTCAAGTAGCGCATGCGTAGTACAGTTCGAAGTAAGTCATATATCTTTTATAATCCCGAGGTTTGGAAACATGACGAGGGTAGCTTGTTGATTAGGTGACCCCATTAATTAACAGAATATGCTTAATACTATTACGTAATACATATATAACTCGTCCTTAGGATCCATAGCGCTATAAGCGCACAAACTAATCGCCAACTTCATCCCACCATTCAAGCTCATCCCTTCCCACTCAACTACTGCTTTGGAGGTGCACTTCTCCTCCTTGCACTCGATTCTGTAGGAAAGGAATCCGCACTCCTCATACCAGATAATGCAAATAATGATAGTGGAGAGAAGAGCGAAAGGATGGAGAGACAGAGGTCGCACGCATCCTTCTCCTTTCATTCGAGCACCATACCATCAGCCCCGTCTTCTAGCCTCCACTTTCCTCATTCAATTCCCTAAAACCGCTCGTCGTTCCATTATGCGTTCTTCCTAGCAACTTGATTACACCTCCTTCGACTTCACAGTATCCACAACACCTCAATTCACTCAATTAATTAGTACCTAATGGACACGTTTGGAACTACATTCCCCGTCGCTATCGTGACGCAGGCCCCGAGAAATTACGACGCATTCGGGGAACTGGATGGCATGCGAAATCTCTATGAGGGTCTAATTCTGTTCTCGTCCCAGCGAATGACTTTATTCCGGGCTGTGGTTGTTGGAGTCTCCGGGGGAATAATTCTTGACATGGGATAGATGTTATCGCACAGTACGCGACGAAATAACAGCACAGTCTGCATGTTTCTATGCTCCATATATCGTAACACACTGTACAAGCGTGTCGCATACGTATTCGCGTAGCGTCTTCAGTCCTTAACTCCGAAAACGAACATTAAGTACCGTCTACAATTCATTCTACAAACTTTACCGGTTTATATGAATAATCGCGGGAACGTAATACTGCATGGCGAATGTGTCAAAAAAAGACAGAGAGAAGAGGATATGATTCCAAAAAGCCTGTCTTAAAATCTTCTATAATTCAATGTGGTGAATACGAATCTAGGAGCAAATACTGATTGCCACGTCACGTTTATGGAACACATAAATAGGAGGAATTCATTTTTGATATTTATATATTTGTTCTTAAACGATAGTCTAAAAATGGTAACAGTTTCCTCAAAGTTGTATGAATTGCTTTGTTTAACGCAAGCGTTATCCCCTCGGATCAAATTTGCTTATGATCAAAAATAATTTTTCTTACATAGATATAACGCTCTGAATTTATTGGACAAGCACTGATAATTGTAGTGTGGGCTATCACCTTGTCGCATAATGTAGCTCGTGCAGTGTTATTTCATGAAGAGTTTCGACCTCTTTTGTGCCTAAAATGGATATCTATGAGTGGATGCAGAGTGCAAATGGTATTGAAATATAGTTACCATTACTTTCGTCCTATATAAGTTCCCTATGAATAATTACGTCGCTCGCTATTTCTGGTATGAATATTTACATTTAGATGAGTGATTGAATTAAGACAAATTCTGCAGTTTATATTCCCTCACAAGTGGTATTTAATTTTATTTTAATTTATATGTGCGCAGACCACAGGAAGAAATGGATCTGTAAATTTGAAATAAAAATACTTTCGTGGAATCGAAAGATTTAGTTAATACCTTGGAATGGTACCTCTCGGTATTATTAAGTATATAAGTTGACATAGACTACATCTGAGATGTTCGTGAGAGTGAAGCAGATAACTTAGATTAGACTTGTATAATGTAGTACGTGGATTACTATGAAATATTGAGGAATACGTGATTCCATTATCCAAGAATGAACGTAAGGAGGTGGCTGTATTTTAAGTTTAGTAGAATAACGTATTTCCCTGTTTTTCTAATTACAACAAAATATTCAAATAGTAGCCAAGTAATTTCGGAGGTGATAATTTGGATTCAACCTGAAGTCTATGTATCGGTAAAATTTCACTTACAAAAAGCTTTATTGAGTGCTTTAATATACAATAAGTGTACTCCTCTCCCCTTACAATCTGTATTCTATAATTTGTAAATATTGTACTTCTCCTCAATTCAACATACCTGTCCCTTTAACCTGCTTCCTGAGCCGATCGATTTCACAGTATATTCTACAACTATCAAATTATACAGGAAAATTTACGCAGCAAACGTTCTTTCAATATATACACATAAAGAATAAAAGCGAAGTATCTTTACTGCAATGAATTTCATAAACAGCCACAAATCTGCCATAAATTATCGCCCACGATCTCGTGAATTCAAATTCAGCCATGAAATTTTTGAAAACCTCATAAGCTCGAAGAGCAGACCTCTGACACGCGAATCACGCCAGGTAAGGGGATCGAAAAAAATTGTAGTATGAGGAAACGATCGCGGTGCAGGAATTCGTGCAATGAATTTTTGTCCATAGTATTGGAGGCAGTGTGGACGAAATAAAAATGATACACGGTGGATCGGTGTGGAGGATGATAAACATATGCTAGTGAAGTTATAATGACACAGGTTACGTAGTATGGGTCCCTCTGGACTAACGATTGCGCTCATTCCTTGGATTTTCTTGTGTATGTAAGCGCGTGTGGAATATTTTTCACCTTTCTGCAATACCGTCCATCTCTCTTAGTCCCAACTTTCTCTCCCATCCTTTATCCCTTTGCAACCGCACGACCATGGCAGGTACACGTGATGGAGCTTCGCCAGAAGGAATCACGTGAGTCGATATGCACATACACACTCATGAAAGGATCGGACGCGCCTTCCTTCCTCTTTTGCAAGTATTTCATAATGCGTAGGCGTTAATACGAATTTGTTAACGAAGCGTGTGATAGTGCTACTGGTAAATATGGAAATGTGAAAGATCCTCTTTGTCACCATGTTGAGTAGTCATTTAAGTAGATATTTTGAGAACATTTCGTAGCAAAGAAAATTCGATATAATACTGGAATTGGTATAGTATAAATTACATCGCATAGATTGTGCATTTCAAGAAAGGAAACTTGATTGGCTTAGTATAGTGAGTTTAGCACATGCGTATGAACATAAGGTTCAGAATGATATTTTGGCGACAGGAGGAATGAAACGAGAAATGACGTGAAAATGGTAATATTGCTTATTATGTCTCTATAATCCTTTATGAAGTGCTTCCTACGTAATGTAAATTAACCCAGCCTCACGTTAATAATATGTTGTTACGTATAACGTTTCCAAAGACCTTTGTTGCACTGCGGTAAACGCTGGACCTCTGATCACCGAAGTTAGTGCACTCTACAGGTTTAGAAACTGAATTTATTTCAAGCCATGTGGTTTTAGATGAATTAATTAGCTATGGTTAATAGTGATTAAATATAATATCCTCTGCGATTCTTATTGTTCATAGCATTAGTCAATGGACCACCATTTTGTGAAGATGACTCTAGCGACTATTTCTAAAAGTAGATAATTATTTCTTGTGGGATGGCGGGAAACAAAATTCTAAGCTACAAATTAACAATCGCTTCATATGAAATAAACTATACATGTTGAAGGTAAAATTATTAGTCGCTTTAATGCCGTTATGTCTGATTAAACACCCTTTAACAATATTCTGACTTCGGTACATATATATTTTAAACGCGCATTAAAGACTAGAATCGTTCTTGTTACTAGTGGCATAGAAACAAATGGCTTAGCATCGAAATAGTGAATTACTCTGCTTAAAATTGAAATTGAATTGACTCTGAAATTGATGCAGCGAGATTTTGCTAACACCCGCGAACTGATAATTCTCCTTAAACATGAATAGAAGCGGATTCTCCTAAAAATATAAGTCAATCGTTTACATAATCATACCCAATATGTGCAGCACACTTTTTTTGGCCGACAGAAATGCGATTCACGTGCATGTACTGATTGCATGTAAAAGGTTGGAGCCAGCATTCCATCGAATCAATAACGCATTCGATATCCAATTCTTTCCAGAATTCGATTAGAACGTGCCATCAAACATGCACAATAATACTCAAAGAAACGAATTCAAGGTGTCGCGAAGTTAATTGCCCTATACTTGACTATTTTAAAAGATATAACAGCTTTAAGGATCGAAATGTGCAATGGATAGAGAATTGGGTATATTTCTTACAATTATCATTACATCATAACGAATTCAAGGTGTCGTGAAGTTAATTGCCCTATACTTGACTATTTTAAAAGATATAACAGCCTTAAGGATCGAAATGTGCAATGGATAGAGAATTGGGTATATTTCTTACAATTATCATTACATCGGTGATTATCAATATTTCACAAAATAATTGAAGCATAATTGTGAACCAACATCATTCAAAAATTTCCAATTATTTGAGCAAAGTATACGTCAAAATTTTAACAATTTTCTACCAAAAGTTACAAATAAACACTTCGTGAAATTAGGCAACATTCCAAGCAAACCTTTATCAAAATTCTCCACTGAAGTCACCGAACGTCTCGTTAAAATCATAGCCAAACGAAAGGAAATATGTCCTGGTAGGAAAACCTTCATGACTCAGAGACCTAGCAAATTCTACCTTGGCCCCATCTAATTACACTCGTCCAGGGTGCACACGGTGGACGTAATTAGATGTAGCTCCGGAAGCTCGTCGATCAAGCCACCCCTGACTAGACTGTCTACGTCATTTCGGCGAGGAAAAATGTACGGAGCAGGAGAGGGGAAAGAGGATGGGAGTGTGAGGTACAAGCGAGTGCTGGCTACGCGGAGGGAGGGAAAGCTTTATTTACACCTGTTAACTTCAGCTTATACTGGCCGACACCGTGTCCTGCGAAAGTAACGGCGCACTCGGTTAGGTATTACGCTTCATCCACGTTCCATAAATTCTAAGATTGATTCCGAGCCGGTACGTCACATGTCAGTGAACTCCAGACCCGTTAGGGTGGAATTATTTACTGATTTGGTACGGCGGAAGTTTTCACTATAGTAAATACGGCAGCGGGGATGTCGAGAGGGAGGAAATGTGAAATTTTGGAATAAAAGATGGAAGGTTGAGCGGAGACGCCTTTGGCCTCTGCGGAATTTAGAGAGAGCCCTGAGATCGCGTCCCTGTTGTAGTTGAGATTTGTATCAAGCTTGATAATGAATGTGGAGTGGTTAGGAATATTCCTGAGAGGCAATCCTGTGCTACCGTACCAAGCAGGTGATGGACGAACTTCAGTAAAACTGTTTTAGAGTTCATGTTTGCCAAGGATGAGGAGCATTCATTTTGTTATAAAGGTTCTTGGTCACCTCTTGCTTAACGAACATATTTTCGCCTTTATTCCACATTCGCGGTAGTGTACATATTCGCAACCCCTCCGCTTTCTTACATTCTCACTGCTGTCTTCCAAGTTTTACTCTCTTGTTTCGTCTATCTTCGAACCTGCAACGAAGATTGTTGCAAGCTTTCCAACAGTTTGACTGGAAGCTGACGAAAATTAGATGGTAGGTTACGTTTCACCAAATGTCCGAAGCATAACTCGAATGAGAATACTAGAATGGTATCTGTGATCGTTGTAGATAGGTTGAAGGATGACTAGGATGTAGAATTTATATGTTTGCTTAGGAATTTGGAATTGTTACCAAATTAATATGCATTGTTAACGTTAGAACTATCAACCTGTAACGGGTGCCGAAATATCATATACATGATTAATGGCAATTAACCATTTGCACTCTACAACTTTTTGCCCAACGACGGATAGGATTTCAAAGTCTTTCCGTTACAACGCTGAGGATAATTCTCGGAGCAGGTATAAGGAAACGTATGGTAACGAACACGAAGGGTTATTTGATTTCAATACCTCGCACACCGTTACATTATTTAGAATTTGACATATTTGTGAATACAGAGCTTCAAAATAATATCAAATGGCGACTGATGTGCGCCTCTCGGGCGCAAGGGTTTAAATCGATATAATGGAACTAAAAGAGCATACACTATTACGGTCACGATGGAATTAAAATGGACACTAATACAAATGTTGGGCAGTGGAAAAATTTATTTGCAACAACAACATAAATGTGTCAGAATGATGACGGTGTTACGAATTATTTCTAGGCTTACTGCAACGCTCAATACAGAATTGCAATATTACAAACCTGTTCGACTTCGACACTTAACTTAGCGTCTCTATTAAACGGCAATTACATTCGATTTCAGCTAAAGATTGTCATGATCATATATGCTAACACTAATGGTCCGTCGCGTTATCCACGGACTCCACATTGACCTGGGCCTTGTATATTCCATCATCGTTCTCCCGGTAACCATCGAAAAGCTACGTCTACATGACGGAAAATGTGCGATACTCTGCTTATTTTGCAATAAGCATCTGCACACTCTCAGCAATTGCAAAGAGAGTGTATCTAAATTAAGTCATTTTGTCCCCATTGGTAGTTCTATTGTTTATATGCGTTTTACTGTTCTTGTCATTGGTGAACTATAAATGGAGTCTGTAGAGATTTCGAGTGAGTGCTTTTGACGAAATATAGCAGGTAATTAATCTGTAAATATAAATTCTTAGAAATGATTTATCTTGTCAGATTCAGCGTAGGGTTAGCTAAAGTTTCATGAGGTACACTGGGTAATTAGTTTAGGAACATATATTGGAAACAGAGATTTCTTTGTCGCGATATACAGAGTTCGACAGGTATTGATAATTGTGTTAAATTTGGTCCTAGCTGCTTAATTCGAACATATGCATCGAAGATGCTAAGAGGATTGTTGAAAACCGTTTAATACATTCACCGTATGAGTTTCTAATTCGGACAGCTCTATGGAGCACGCAGTTTGGCCACACGTGTGTGGCACAACCTATGATGTACATTGCAGTATCGAGTGAAGGTATGATGAATAATTGTGCAATTGAAAATCTACGCTAATAAACCTCCATATGTTTGATAGTGAAGGTGTGCGACGATGTTACGGATAACATTTTCTAAAATCTGTAAAGAATTACTTACATGGGAGTGCTGTGGTTAAGTTCGATAAAAGTCATAACCGTCTACAAAAGTCTAAATCTAGCTACACGAAATGGAATTGAAATTCGTATGTCGTGGTTCCCAATTTTAATATTGGGTTTGATCAGCGAACACCCACCATTGCAAGAATCAGAATACTCTGTGAATATTGTGATATCCGGCCAACCGCAATTGTCCTAAACTGTGAGAATGTTTCTTGGAAAGCGTTCTCGTCCATTGACACAATGGAGATTACTGACGCAAATTGTAGTTTGACTCGACCCTCTGAGGTAATCCTAATTATGTCACCCCCGTGAAACACCAAGGACTGCATTACACACGGCACACGAAGATTAAGTATTACTGAAATTTGCTTAATGTAACCTATATTGCCAGAAGTCGCGGAAACGCAGTTTTCATCTCGTTCGTGCCAATCATTTCATTGCTGCTGGCATCGTATCGCGTAGACTAAATGTTATTCGGGTTTAGCTAATATTATGCTTGTAATTATTGTATGTAGCTGAAAATTCAATACTCTATATAATTAATCGAGGACTTAGTTCGAATGATGCAATTAAGGGTATTAGATTAATGATACTAGTATTAGTTTACGGCCCTGGTACCCTGTAGCATGGTAAGTTAAACAACTGCATTGGATCATGAATTTTCACTTCATAATATATAAGCACCTCTTAAAATATATGTTGACAAGTATCTTCGTAGTTTACAGGTAACATACGCTAAAGTGCATACAATAACAGTCTCCGTCTTCTAGTTACAGTTATGTCTTTTAGTGTTGTTGTCCTGTCGATAAAAAAATAGGTGTGAAGCCCATGCCAATCTCTTAAATTTCGGTAGTAAAATTTCTGATCGCTTTATATTTTCGAAGCTCGAAAAGAACATAGAAAGTTTCCAATAGGTAGCAAGTGTCGTAGACTCTGTGCGTAGCCTTTAGCTTGGCATCGTTTTCCTAAAACTGCTCTTTGAAAAGCGATACGAATTACCAGGGCTCAAAACGTGGAGGTGGTACGCATCGAGAACCGACATTCGCCCTAGTCGCGTAAACTGCTGGTGACATCTGTTTCAAACGTATCTAATCTAACTTGTAGAGCAAGAAGTTAAGGTGAAGCAACTGATACTTTATTACATTTCGTGTTTTACAAAATGCGTTTCGGACTGGTATACTAATATTTGTAACCTACCGACGCAAAGCTAATATGCAACACTTCAACAGACTCCAAGATTTCTATGTACTCAAAAACTTGGTGATCAAATGTGAAAAAGGCGATTAGAGAAGAACTATATCATAATCGCGCCGGGACTGAACGTGTTCGCGATTACTCAAAAGACCGACCAGCATACGAAACGTACCCCTGTGTACAAGACGCTCGAGTCCCAGCATCACGGTCGAGCCTAGCCCACCTCAGCCATGGCCATCGTTGCCTTGACTTGGCCGTGATCCCAGGTAGTCCCCGAGCCAATAAAGCTCCCAGAGCCGCTACGAGGTTCCAGTGAGGCATTGCAGGCGAACAGACATTTCCTAACCCTGACCCAAGGAGTAGCACTTAATCATCCCAAATGGTATGGCCGTAGACACAAGCCGGAACAACTAGAGGCCTATACCCCAGCAGCGTACGAAGAGGTCTGCTTGACCTCGCATTCACTTCAGAAGGAACAGTGACACGAAGGATATCCTGGAATCCGATGCATGGCGAGGTTGACAGTGGCTTGAATGTGTGTCGGAGACGAGTCGTGACGATGGCTTACGATGCATGGAATTATCGAGTACACGGAAGTACGTCGCGTAGACAAGTTAGCAGTTATGGACGATCGCGATTATTGTGCGAACAATTATGTTCTATTTGGTAAACGAGAGGGATAACAAAGGAAGGATAAGGTATAGATGTATTCCCTGCAAGTTATGCAGCTAACCATTGTACAGATGACGCGCATGCGTCCCTCGTCGTCCAACATTACCTTCTATCTTGTAACTAGTGTCCAAACGCACGCATACCTCATCGCTGAAAGAAGTCTTCCAAATTAAGTCTTGTGGAACCTGAAAGCTGAAAGGAGAATATATCAATTTAAATATAAACCAAAAAGGAGGCGGATTAGTTACACGAAAGGAAATAGAGGTGAGACGAATATGTACCGCAAACGTTAACGAAATGACGGAGTAATCCACCTATGAGGCAGGAACAGCCCTTCGATGAAATAAAACTGAATTCGTGTTAACAAACTAACGATGAAAAGTTCCGAAAACAGAAGAAGGTAGATTCTGAAATAAATCCACCTATGAGGCAGGAACAGCCCTTCGATGAAATAAAACTGAATTCGTGTTAACAAACTAACGCTGAAAAGTTCCGAAAACAGAAGAAGGTAGATTCTGAAATAGAACAAGGATGGGGGATGACGTATATGTGCAGTGGACAATGGCTTCCGACTAGTTCGAACATCTTGACAATGTCCACCATCCATCTTCACTCACAGCCACGCAACCCCGATGCCACGTCAACCTCTCCGCCGACGACCTCTTCGAAATCTTAGAAGTTACTATAAAGGCGTCAAAACAAGTGTACTCGAGTTCAAACTAGCGAATTCAGATAGTAAACCTATAGAGTAAATATGAAGATCAGCCCTAGGAAAGAAAGGATTAGAAAGGGGAACGATGAGATTTATTGATGGCAACAAAGGAGTATCAGAATAGAAGCGAAAATGTAAAACCGAGAAAAGACTGAATGAGAATTTAATTACCAGAGCCAGCTAGCCCAACACTGACCTTCAGGAAGGTCGCCGAGGTCCTACTGCAAATGACCCGGAAGCGTCTGGTCCAGACACCGGGGCACCTGGTCCGAGCTCCACCGGGCAAGAACCTGAGGAGTCTCGCGGTTCCCCTCTTATATGACCCACAATCGGTTTCCGAAGTCAGCCGAGGATTATCGAAGTTAGTCGATTTCGTTAATAATTACATTTTCTGTATAATAGTCGACATCTTCTTAACTTTCTCCGTTTCCATTGTACTTGTATAATTCACGTTACCTCTTATTAACAATATCAATTGGATGTTAACAATAAATTCAATAATTTACACTAAATAAACATTATCATTTACGGGGTTTATAGATTAAGGAATCCTCTTGTAGACATAGTAACGAAAAGTTATCCGTATTCCTTTTTATTTGTGGGTTTTTCAGTTTGAGCATATATATTTTACCTTTCTATCAATACTGATCATGATCATAATAATGCTTCTGGGTGGCTTCTTCTTCAGAGAAATGTACAGAAATCTCCATTGTGAAACAAATTCGTATAATATAATAAACTTTTTATAAGCATCCAATAATATTCGCATGAACTATGCTCGGTGTGTTATTTCAAAACTCTGACAGCTATTTACAATTATTCAGAAGCAAAAATAATTTTAATTAGAGGCATTGGTTAACTCGTGGTACCCTCGTCTGGCTTGTAAGACAAGAATGAACCTCCTTCCGTCCTTACTGTTTATTCTTGTATAAACGCACTTCTTTAAAGCCTGAGGGTGCTAGAGCAACATAGACTATGCATTCGCCTTTGATAATGTAAACTCTAAAAGAATTACCAAACGGTTATCACAGATTTAAGAAGTTTAGGCATATTGGACAGTGTATCCTAGCGCTATCTATTCCCTTATCAAAATCATTTAATCAGTGATACGAGAAACCTATAATTAAGTCTTGTGAGACATTTACGTTCTATTCATTTGTATCACAAATTCATGTACTGAGCAATCTGTTATTACCAGTAAGCTTAGTAATTCATATAATATTTGACCGCAAATATTATTGGCTGTTTAATAATTAAGTAGCAAATGCTATTTTCCTATAGATAGCTTGTAATAATAGTAGCTCAGTACCCTTGTTATCATTTTGAAATTTTCGTAGTTATTCTTATTTGGAAGTAACGAAGTATCCAATGGCAAGGAATTTCGGTTCCAATAGCACGTTTACCCTTTATACCTCTAAAATTTATTTACAACCGTCCATCATGGTGTCGAATTATTAATGCATTCTGTCCATAGTCCACTCCCTACTTCATTCGAATAATATTAGTAATCTTGTTTGCACTGACAATATATAATATATTTGAATATACGTTTCACATATGCATAGACATAGCCAAAGGTCCAACTCCCATTTTCCTGCTTCATTTCAATCCCACACTACAATGATTTCCGATTTGGCAAAGTCTCTCATCGTAGACTCGGCTCATAACTCCGAATACTCCTCCCTCATTGTCCTCCTTTTAAAAATCTCGTTTGCCCACGTTCTCCCAAAGATTTTTCCGAAAAATTTATCATCTATTCCTCCGAGAGAGGCTTTTCCAGTACACATTGTTATATACATTCTCAGATGATGCTCCATCGCTTATCCAGTTCTTATTTCGAAATTTATCAGCGTAATTTACTCGTCAGCCGTCTACTTAGCTAATGACGTTGAAATAATTCACGAAAAGGAGAATCGAATCTTCCTGCGCATACATAATCGGCAGTACTGTTGTACGTCCTTGCCGCAACGAGATGGCGGAACGCGAAGGAGAAACTTATCATTGGTGGTCAAACGTGCGAGTCTGATAAGGCTTATCTTAACCCAGTTGGAACAGGACGACTTCGAACGATATTGCTCGTAGGCTTTCACCTGCTTGTCAGAAACATGCACGCTGGAGTTCTGGCCTTAGTGCTGGATTCGAACATGTACGTCAAGCCTCGCACGTCGAACCTGTTTTCGACTCTGATAAAACCAATACGAGCCGAGAGGGACTCGAAATCTCTGCACCCTACTGGCGTCGCTATAAATGGATCAATAATCTGGTGTTCGCTTCTTGCTTTTCTTCCACCAGAGGAAATATGGATGGACGAGAGGACGTCTACATATAGTTTCCTTTCCTTCCTCAAGCAAAATTGTCTACCTCGAATAGCATCTCACTATGATGTCAGAACATCATGGAGAAACATAGAAAAATTTTGACGGTGCAAATTATTCATAAACCTGGATTTTATTATGGTATTAATGAAGCAGTTTGTACACTCTTAGAAAATATACAAATAAGAAGTCGTTGATACTACGAAACGCAAATAATTGTAGAAATTCACGTGAAATTAGGGTATGCAGGTGCTGTGGGATTAAGGGTCATGCGAAGGGAAGCGAAGTGATTACAATAATAAAAGCATATATACTGTAAAATCTAATAAATCGAATCTTAGAATGAGTTATAGACTGATTTGAAAAATGCATGAATAATTAAGGTAAATATGCACTAGAATATTAGTGTAGGTTACGGAAACAGTACATCATAATAAAGGTACAATGGTCGGAAAAATGTCGTTTCAAAAATATGAGTGAAAATGGGGTACAATTAAACTTTATATATTACATTTGTTTACATAGATCCCATTTTATCCATCATAGATCCATTACTCATACAATGCTTTACCCTTTTTCTAAAATGATATATTTACTCGCTTTCTGTAATTTTCCTATTATATTCCCTTCCTCGCACAATAATTATATAATACTATAAGTATTCTTAATGCTACGGTATTACTTGAACTTATTCTTTACAACTTACTCCCAGGAACAATATGTCAACCCTTCGCACACCGCTTGAACCACTAGATCAGCGTCGTTGACCTACAATTTGTTATTCGTTCCTATCTTCATCAGCATCCAGTTAAAATGAAAACATTGAATAAAACAGCACCTGAAGGAAACACGCGAACATCCTTAATTATTCTTTTCGAAACAAAATTTTTGTTTCTAAAATATATTTCTGCGCAGACAACTGATTGCAATCGCTATAGAATGAATAATTGAAAGTGTTTCTGAAGTATAGAGTGTTCATTGTTACTGCTACTGTTGTAACTGACATGATTCTGCTTTGTCTTAATACCGGTAATCCAAAAAATTTGTTCGCTTCCTCTTTCTGTGTCTAATTCGGCACTCACTTCGTGTCTGTCCAAGTATCGTCGCAAAATAAATTGGATTTAATCGAATCGCCGACAGAATCCTCCGCGGAGATTTATGATTCGATTACAGTAAATTAGGGGCATTAATGCATATCGAGATTTCGACTTTCTAGCGATACACTGCACAGAGGAAACGGTACAACTCTGACTTAATCTCAGTTGAGTGATGGATGGTAAACGAATATGAATCGAGTTGTGTCATCGAGGTGATATCTAATCGCAGTGGTCTATCCATCTTAGACGGGTAAAGCCATAATGTTGAATAAAATGTGTAACAAAATGTGCTTCTCACCACCTTTTTCGTTTTCGAATACCGGAAGTTTAAAAGGTCGTGGATTCGAAGACCAGTAGTTATACGAGCTTAGGAATCTCTATTGTGTTCCGGTTTTACAGTTACCAGGCAGTTAGCCGTTGAGCATTAGCGCTTCGTATTTGGACATTGTTTATCTTACTAATAACTTGCTCGAAATGGTTGGGACCTTTATATAGATGTAACTTTCCCACGCGTTTTTCACTTTTGTTAGACACTCTCGGTTAAGTGTCCTTCAGCGGTGGATTCGAGACCTGGAATTGATATCCAGAAATTTCTGCGAGCGTCTCTTGTTTATTGTTGGTGTTTCCGGGCTACAACGTATGTCTGCATAAAGTATACATATTATAAGAAGCAATTCAATAAAGATAAAAAGGATAGATAATCCATCTCTTACCGTAATGATAAATATCAGGAACAATTTTGATGTAAAGGGAGTATATTTGAAACAGTCATGAAAGGAGAAAATGAGGAATTCGTTATTTTATCGGGTTCGGTAGTACTGAAATTGAGTTTTATCTCACATAACACGAACTAAGGCTATATAATTGATGTAAGGATGTTATATGATTGTATAGTAAGCTTTGTATTGAGTTATGGATATGTCGTATTTCGACTATTCTTTATTATATCATTATATGGCTATGTGAATCATTCATAGGGATCTATTGTGTTCAAAGGTAACAGGCTTTAAAGAACAGCTAGCATATCTGTGATGTTTATATAGAAACAATTAGTGAACAATTTCAATGTAAATATCCGGTATTTGAATTCTCTGTATCGTATTTTTAGTACTTTCTGTCAGGAACATCTTGTTCGACCAACGCCTTTTGTGATTTAATAGATATGAAGGTATCACGAGGAAGGAAGTGTCCAGAAATATCCATTCCCCTTGATTTCCTGAACTTGTCACATCTTACTAGTTAAAAGATGGTATTCTAATATCTTAACACAATATAATTAGTATTAAAATATTCTAGTACTTTATTATAGTCTTATGCTGATAGAGGAAATAATAAAATTAAATAAAGCTAGAATCTACTTATTTTGTTCAAAAATATAGGTTTGTAAAGAATAGAATTGTAAACAAGTTAGATTGAATGAAATTGGTTTTAATTTATAATTTCCTACGCATTTAATAAGGCAAAGGCAAATGTTGAGCCTCTAAATTAAGTGTAAAGGCGTAAAATTGATACGCAATGTATTAAATGCTAAATCTTCATTCCATCGAAAAGTGACTCATAATATTGTGCACTTCCCTTCATTTATAATGAAAGTGACATTTTTACCGTGGATAATATCCAGTATGAAACGCTTTCATCAGATTTGGAATGTAACTCTTTTACAGCACTCGAAATTTAATAGAAGGGCAACAGTGGTATTACACCAAGCATATCTGCAATATGTCGATCCCCTTATTATTGTAATTCATTATAGCCCATTTTCGTTCTTGTGTCCTTAATATATAAATCAGTACGTTGGTACATCGTTGGGAGTGGGTTAATTGTAATTCTTGGAGTTACTGATAAACATTAGTAAATATGTGAAGCAGAGACTGAAGTTATAGTAAAGGCAAAATTACCCTACTCTGAAGCTAATAAAGATGATGAATAAAATAAGTACCTGAATCTTTGTTCCTCTGGTATTGATAGCAAGGAACTAGATCTTCCAAATGGAATTCGTTTTTAATGGATTAATTAATAATACATTTAATAACAGCAGATGATAACAGTAAAATTTCTCCAGAAACAATGTGTATTTTTTAACTATAGTTAGCAAACTATTTCATTAAATGTCCCTTATTAAATAAGAAACTGTAGAAATAGGAATAATAAGGAACAGAATATAATATTAACTTCCAAAATGAAATTCTTAAATGTTTTCTGCAGTAGCAATTATGCTTAACGTAATATTTGTTGAGGTAGGTAATTGTGATTCTGTTGAAGGGATCCTGAAGTTAAAGAAATATGAAGCCTGCTCCAAAATGGGCAGGAGAAGTTTACTTTCTCAACTCACTGGTTAATAATTGTTTGCTTCGAACCTTTTGTTTGAATATTATCTAATTGAATACTATAGTAATTAATCTTGGCAATGGTTCTTACTGGCGTGGTTAATTAGAAGCCTTCAGGTTAAATCCATATTTTAACTGGAAAGGCTGCCCCCACTTTTATCTTTCAAATACAAACTTCAAGTCTGCGTTCTATATCATATTACTTTAAATATTATTCCCTCGAAATTCTTATTAATTGTATGCATGATGTGTCAGAATAATATTAGTCAGAAGAACAGGTAATTAAACTTTCTGTGGTATAATTGAATCGGTGGACACGCATACATCATTTTCTAAAGTAGCTCAATATTCCTACCCACCATCTTCCTAAAATTCAATGTTACATATATAAAATTGAAATAAGAAGTGAAATAGATTATGACTCAAAAATGACATGCTTGCTAATATTACTGATAATGTAAGCAGTAAACTATGAGGACCAGTAAATATTTATTTACTGTAATTATACATTTTTTTCGTTCTTATTACTTAGATACCAATTGTTATTTCTTATTAAAAGACCACCAAATGACCAGATTTCCAAATTTAATTTCCCAAATCACTATCACCACATCGTATACGTCGGAGATTGATTATCCCCTATAAATTCAACTTGCAATGACCAAAGAAGAGGGTCCTTCATTGTGATGACTGTATTTCCACAGTTACGCACTGTGTGGTAGAAAAAGGATGCAGAACCTTCAGCGAAAGTAGAGTATGAGCTGCCATTCTTCACCTGTTTCATTAAAAAAATTACGAAATGCACAATTCTAATGTGCACTATTCTTCAACGTGGCTACATTCCCATTTGTTAATGTTTTACACGTAACATGGACCCACTTCTCCCCCGCTTCGAATGCAATTCTTGGTATATCAGATATTCTAGTTCACTCTAAAACAGACGATTCTGAAAACATTCCAAATGCCTGCAATTCTTGTTCCGGCAAAAAACCATAGTTAAATATCAGCGTTCAAATATTATTTTAATTCTCACGCTTATGTTTCAATTTCTCTACATCAGAATAATACACGCTTCAAAATTTCGAATTTATAATCTACGAATAAAAATTATTACGAGATTAAACAGTTGAAATTACAAAACGTAGATGTTAGTGAACACCGTTACTAAATATGTTAGCTCAGCTTGAACAGATAGCAGTGTCTTAAATGTTAAACAGGAAAGGATAATATATTTTAATAAAATATCAACAATTAAGTTAGACTTAAATGAATAAGTTATTTAAGGGAATAGGTAGTGAATAGAATAAGGATAATTTGCGACGTAAGTGAGAGGAAATAAATCGGTAGGAGAATAGGTGTTGTTAGTGTATTACATTTGTCTAGTGTATGAAATAAGATGAATAATAGACGGTACGCAGGCGTATCTTCAGCAAAAAATTTATAATGCAAAACACATGCTGATTTTTCGCCTAAGGTTTTTCGGCGTGAAGACTCATCCGACGAACTCCGCACCCCATCAATGTATCGTGACTCGGCAGACACTCCGAATAATGTGAACATGCACTGACTTACAGAAATACCCTAACTCCATCCCTTCACGCTATTCTATTTCCCTCCCACCAACTCATTGGGCAATGTCAAGGCTGAAAATCCTTCTGAACGAACCGCTAAATATTTCTCAATTTAAATTAAAGCTATTAGTTCTTTACCTCAAAAATTTGCTTTTAAAATGTTTATCGGTTAAGTAATATTATCTTGTATAGATGCATCTTTACAGGAATTTCTCTTTCTTTTGTGAGGCCTAGAAGCTCCAACTTCAATCCAGAAATAATTTAACTTCCTCATCACAAGACAAAAACAGTAATTTCTGTACCCTTCAAAATTAATTTATGGAACAGTTTTGGAAGGGACGAATAGTATATTATTGCGTAGAAAAGAAGCAGGTATTTTGAAAAATTTGACATGGAATTCACACGTTTCACTCATATTGCTTAGCAAGGGATAGCCAGGCATTGCGCAATTTTATACAATAGTCTTTATCCGTTAAGGAACTGAACTACGAATTAGTAAGGTATCTTCAAAATGAAAGTTAGAAATAAACATGGATAATAATTAATGGTGAAGTTGTTTAAAAATTGAGATAAACATGAACTAATATTTACAATCCTTTCCCACAAAGGCTATACCTTCGTTAGGTATCGATGAATATACATTACATATACACTGAGTAATGACGAATTTTAGATAAGTCGCTTGCAACAGTAATTTCGATACTACGAAGAATAATTCAGAATTTCTTCTCCTCCAATTAGTACTCCATTTCTACAAATCAGCTCTAAATTCGTCCATTGCCCTCGATTCTCAATTTTTTCCTATAAAATTTCGACCCTTTTTCCGATTCGGTGCAATACTTCCCAACTTACATTTTGTATAATGACGAATTTTAAATTAATCATATATATCATGGCAAATTCAATATGAAAATGACTAATTCAAAATTTCTCCCTGAAGAAATTAGTTTCTTTTCTGCTCTTGGCATTCTATATCAACTTCTCAATTATAAAGTTATCAATTATCCTCGTTTCTCAGTTTTCTCCCACAAAGGGGCAGTATTCCTTACCCTTTATATTGAATGATGACGTATTACGTATCTGGCATATCTAGGAGAGTGTAGAGTACCATTTCAGGAAGTAACCACGAATCGTCGATTGCCAACAAAAACAAATCATAAACCGATTTGTATCTCTTAGAAGAAAATGGAGAAGGTATCTTGTGACCGGCACGAGCGTGAGTCGCTTCGCGTTCGAAGGAGAGTTCAATTAGAGTGCGTCCTTGTGTGTTTCCGTTTGGTTAACTTAGTGTTCTTAGCTTCGTTAAGATACTCTTATGAAGTTTGAAAAGGTGTTATACTGTATTGTTGTTTTGTCAATTTATGGTGTCTCAACTCTAGCTTTCGCCATCCTACAATTTACTCACTTAGTAATTTAGTAATTTAGAAGTTTCGTAACATCCACATTAAGAATATTTATTCCGAACATTGGAAAAACGTAATGAATGGAGATACTGAAGGATTGATCATATTACAGTATTAGAAGAATAACCGGGATATTATGTAATATGAAATTTTTATTTAAATGTTTGTGAATAGACACTTAATTCATTGTAGGTTAAGCATTAAATGGAAACATATTTCATACGTGTCGATATAAGGAATGGGAGGATATAAATTTTTCTTTTATATATAGCTAGGTAGAAATATGAGTGTCAGTAGAACATCGTGGAAGATAAAAGGGGAAATGGGAATGTTAAATTTGACATGGAAGAACCTCCGAATTTTACTTCTTATATGTATCGGTAAGGTTTGGAAAATGTATGGCAGGCTATAAATGATTCTCTTTTTATATAGGTTTTATTAAAATGCTTTTAATCAAGACATTCCTTATTTTTGATATCCGTTACGTAATTAGTATAATTTTGTAATGAAAATTTCGAATCCTCCCACATTTCATTTTAATTTTCTTATAGAACGGCGTAATTTTTCACGCCTTTAGACAAGTCTGGCATTTAGAATTCAGGAAAGATCATTTAGAGGCCAGAAAAGCTTGTTTAAAATATTTTATCGTAATTCTACGTAAAACTCCACCCAAACACGGTATATATGTATAATATTAATACATCATACTCTCTGAATAAAACACAAAATTGACAATTCTAGGAGCAACTATTGCGACTGGTTGTTCCAATTACTTATGTACACGATAAAATCATGCTGCACCAATTACACTAGTTAATAATAATTATGATATCATTACTCCCCGAGAAGGCTGATCTTAATTAAGATTAATTAAGACTACGAATTTTCAAAATCCAAGAAACGAGATGGGCATGTATATTCTAGGGAATAATCGTTGCAGCAGAAATCTCTGATTAATGGTTCCATCAAGCCCGGCATGAACGTATTCATTTGGAGCAGCCTAACGTATTCCAGTCTCTCGTGTTTCTTCAAAACACGTGCCTATACGCAAGTTTTTCCCGCAATGAGAGGAATTAATAATAAACGCGACGCTTCGTTTGAAAATTGCTGGAAGGTGGAGACGGATTGTGCTTTGTTAAAGGGCAAACGCCTCTATGACGTATAGTGGAACATGCTCGCCGGTAACCATGCTGCTCGCATGAATGCGAACGGTAATATGGCCAAATAATTAGAACAGCGCTCTTAAGGAGCAGCGTCATCTATGGCTAGCCGCCGGCTCGCAGCGTATGTATTAGGTTCGCCGTCTACAATCGGAAGATACCCGTTCGTTAGTGTTTGCTAAGCATCCTACCGAGAAGACATTAATATATTCCGGCGTCGTATTCACCGTATTTGCGTCAAGTGCATTTTCATATTCACAACTGGATGTCTAGCAACTTGTTCCTCCGTTCAATGGCATTTCATTGCATGCAACCAAGTGCATACGTGGAACTTCACTGCACTAGCATTTGAGCAGTTATAACTTGGCGAGTATAGATCGGAGAATATCATTTGTTGGCCCTATATAAAGGGTAATGCCGTACTCCTTCGTCCTTCAACCGAATTTTCGCCTGGATATTTTTGTGGTATAAGGCGGAGACAGGTTTTCTGTTAAAAAATTGGGTAAGTCTTAGGAACCCTGTTTCCTTTAGAAATTCATTCCTGGGCTCCAAATGACTGAAAATTGGACCACTGTAGAAATCCAGTGGAATTTAATATACGATTCTTGACTGCTAGGTAATTCCCTTCAAAAAGATTACTCCCATAAAGTCCAAACCTGATTACTATTCCTTTAAAGACCAGATAGTATTTTACTTGTTCCTATTCAGTATGACTGGTGCGTGTTAATGGAATTGCATCCTGTGTACATTCTGCCATGTAAATTTTGTAATTAGTAACATGTCGATGGTATACTCTTCATTAGGACAGAAACTACTTGGTAACGAAAATTTACCCATTAACTTTCATGACGTGACTTTAGTTGTCTTATAAACCGTAACTGAACGTAATGCAAAAATGACATTTTTTTACTGAAAATACCAGTGTACCAATTTTTACAGATTTTCAGCAAGAAGCTCTCTCCGTCTTCTACAGTAAAACAGCGTAAATGCAAATTCAATCCCGGGGAGCGGAAGTAAGTCTCGCGAAAGTATGCAAATGATATACATAGTAGCGTAAGGCGCTAACAGCTCAAACCATAATAACGAGTCTACATCTTTGTGAGTTTCTCATACTAAATCCCATAAATATTAATTTCACCATAATTAGGCTGAAATTAGATGGTACATATTTTAACGCGCTCAAAATGTGAATAAATCATAAAAACTGACAAAATATAACCTAGAATAGAGTGAGTACGTAAGTTGAAAATAAAATTCAATAACATCCGTATGCTCGGATTCTCGTAAATATATCAGTGTGTAAGGACTTAATCGAGTTCTGGAAAAAATTGGCATTAATTCGTACATTAAGCCCGCAAAGGTTCAAATCCAAAACCATTTCCAAACATTTTACTTGGAATTCCCCATTGAATCGATCTTCGTTTTGGTCACATGATTGCCTGATATTGCTTCCGAAATACGTTAAATTAGTTTCCCTTAATCTTTTCAAACTCTTCTCGCCTTTCCTCGTACGTTGGTCAATTAACCAGTTGTTGGTCTATCGTTAAATATCAAATGACGATGCGTGGAATGTCAGAATAAAGTAATTCCACGCGTTAGTTAATACCCAATGCCCCGCCCAATGCTTTAAGAAGTTTCGTCGAATTTTCAGCGTGAAATCTTCGAATCGCTATATCTCCACAATGACTGAACCTCCGTGTGCAGAGTGTTGAATATACACTCGGTTGATGAAACTCGTTCCACGGTCTAATTCCAATCCCTCCGCGACTCCTTGCTAGCATGGATGCTTACTGGCGCGTAACGGAAATACGTACCGCGCGTATCCGTCTGTCCTGACGTCAATGTATAACATTTTCGGCATGATGCGGCCGGCATTTCAGTATCCACCGGACAAACGGGCATGCTAACAAAGATACATGGCTTCGCGGATTTGATTCGAAAGCACTTGGCGTACGTTCGAGTCAGAAAGACAAGAAACCGAACAGATACTTCAACGGTAGGAATGCCAGAAATGGGTATAAATTCAATCTCGGGGAGCCCATCGGTATTTTCTTCCTTGCGTTAAATATTCCACTGACGATTTCTCGCTTGATATCCTTGGATGCTTTTTGCATACATTTCTGCCTTATCCTATAGGGTTGCTTGCTATGGGAAGGTTTGTTTATACACATGGCTTGGATTTATTGCTGGACTCGAGGTTCTCGGTAATTTTGCTAATTGCATTGAGGTGTTATGAAATTTGTTATATTAATTAATGTCGACTGGTGGACTGAATTTGCTGTTTATATTGCAATGTAACAGTATTTTCATTATTCCGAGTGAATAACTTGGAATATTGGTTAACTATATTGTTTAATATGGTTTGGTAGGCGGCATGAAATATTCCTCAATGTCGTAGCATTTATTAATGTCTAGTTTATTTATTTATTGCCTTATCCACACGGGAATAACTGATCTGAAAGGTTACAAGAAAATTATTACAGTGAAGCACAGAGTAAACTGTAACGCAGGAAAGTAGAAGCAAAACAATGAAGAAAGTATAAAAATAAGAACATACAGGTATACCAAGGGACGAGATTTGTATAAGTATAAGAAAAAATGTATTTTCTGCAGAGATTTGTGATATACAATCTGTTTTTCGGAGTGAAGGGTTTGGCTAAATATATATAAAGCAGAACAGGTATTTTTATCGTTAATAATAATTCAATTAATAACTGAGTCGTATGCAAAGACAGTTTAATGCCTTTGTACATGAAGAAATCAGTATCGCCTCCAATAAAAAGTTGGATCATTGATTGAAGATTTTTCCAAAACAACAGAACTATTTGCAAGGCTATTGAGACCTTTATGAACAAAAAGAGGACCAGAGATTTCCCTCGTTCCCTCTAACGTTGCTAAAATGCGTGGCAACTGTGTGAATTCTTAGTTATGACACGAAACTAACTTGGTATGTCCAATATCTCGTGAAGCAAACGTAATGACAGGTATCGTAGTTTTCCTAATGAGCTAGTGAGCAATTTAAAGTAAGGTGCCCAGATTCTTCGAATACTTTGTTAGATAGTTTTTAATACATTTAAGTCTGTAGCTTTGATTTATGCTGTTAATTAAATTTATTTGACTTGTGTATATTCATTCAATGCTTTGATATACGGAATTAGCTAGTATAGTTGTATTCCATTCAATTCCTGTAAATAGTGTTATACTGTCACTTGGAACATGATTGTCCTTCCCTTGAGAATTACGGTTTATTGACTTAGTTTTCCAATTTTCGGTCGGAGTTGACAATAGCTACAAGATCTTAAGATATTCTACATTTTGAGGGACCTATTGGAAACGTTAGAATACATAATTTATCGCAAGGAAGCATAGAAGTTGAAAGCTCTCCAATGATATCCTATACTTACATCTCTCTCTAACGTATAAAATTTATAATGCAGCTATCTGTATTATATCATTATAATATAGCGTCAACTCTATGGAAGACTATTCGTTTAATCCCTATTGTGTGTATATAGGTATAAAAATATTTAAAATTTACGGAAAGATATATTTCTAGAATATCCATATTATTCAAATTTCAATTCTTACGTCGTGAAGAACGTACGTTTATTTTTTCACAGTATTTAAACGAACGTATAAATATTATAGAATTACACACATTCCGCTAGAACTACCACGATCGAAAATAGGCCTTCTAACTTAAGGTACGATTCTCTAAACGAATTCCATCGAAAGATGGCAATTATGGATTGTGAGATTGCTAACAGATACCTCGTTCAGTTCAATTTGTATCCCAGTTAAAGAGAGTTTATTCCGTTTGTTTTAAATTAACATAATTGTATTGCATTTCCTAGTCTCTTATTAAAGTGTTGAACATTTATGAAAAGGGGAAAGCCCATGCAAGGTGAAGATGTGATTGCCACGCATAAGATCGTTTCGAAATGCATTCCCCTCGTTTGAACATAAATTACGAGTTTGCAGGTTCTCTGAACTGAATGCAATTGCGTACATTATCTACATAAAGATCGTCGGGCATTTCCCACCATTAAGCAATATGTAAATGAAATTTTAATTGAAATGCTTGTTAATTAGATATGCGTGGCCCACGTCGTGAATTATATCATTCGGCGTAAGTGAAGCGAAATTTGGTTATAGACTATTTAAGAAGGTAATTCTAGACTACAAATAAGGGTCATCGTTAAAACTTTTCAATGCAATAATTGAAGCAATAATTGAAGGTGATGGATGCTTCTTTTGGTGCTAACATAAGCACTTCCAATATGTAGTGAAATACATTTCAGGAGGAAGGTTTGCTATTTTATTGGTATGGTTTTGTTTTTCGTGTGCAAACTTGGAACAATCTGTAATTGTTTCCGAAGGTTAGTCGTAATATGTGAAGCAATGTGAAGTAACGTACAGTTAATTGAGAGGTGTGAGGACTATCATGAAGTTATAGAACCCGAATTTCTAATGAATATTCCCAAACTAAGCAATATAGATACATTATCAATGATAAAGTATATTCGTAGGCAGAACGTATCAACCGATATGCTGCTGTGCCAAACGAAAGTATTGTGGCGATGGAAAATCAGCGAGTAATATACATAAAAAGGTCAGGACAATGATATAAAAACAATGTCAACCATGAGATTAAAGTTCACAAATTGAAATCCAGGAAGGATCCGTACTGAATTGGAGAAGGGTGGTCTCACGCTACTCACAATGTTAACATGCTTGCTCAGCTTAAATGACGACCATATGATAATAACTGGAATAGAAGTAACCTCACGCAAAATAAGGAAATGAAGTACTCGTGATCTTCTGTTTTTCATCTCACAATAAATGGCTTCAGCCGTAATATACAACTACATACAGTAAAAGCTTCGAATTGATTCGTGACCACCGCAAAAATCTTTCGAAGCGCAAATGGTTAATTACCATAAACGTGACACTCAAAGCAACAGCGTGCCGAAAGAACCATCATTGGAAAGCGAAGAGCGAGGATCCTGCGACGAAAATAACGTGATCGGCGCACGAGCGAGACCATGCTTCTTCCCTCGCCACTGTGTTCCCCTCATACGTTATAGTCCGGTCGGAAGCTGTGCACACTGAAACGGGACGCGTGATCTCGACCTTTACAAGTGGCTTTGGCGCTGGGAAGGCAGATGTACGGGTCTCGCGACCTTGTTAAGATATGGTTACAATACGTCCTTCATTGGATCGCACTTGTGCTGCAGGTACTTATATTTATGGAGTACAAGTCCTTCATTGGATTGCTCTTGGGCTATAGATTCTTATATCCAATGAGTAAGGTACAGTTAATGTGGCGCGCGATACCTATCAGTAAAGGTTAGCAGACGACGCGGAAGCAATCAATCTGAACTCAAATAGCATGAAGTGTGTGATATTACTAAAATAATGCTACATGCTGCAGATCTGAATCAGTAGTAAAACATTGCAACAAAGAATATGATGTTTTCCTAACATTCGCTGAATCTGTAATCAAATTTCGCAGCAATTGCATGAAATTTGTGATACTACTAGAACAAAGAATTTGTGTACAGTTATCATGCAGTAGTAAGACTTCTCTAGAAAAACTCAAATTTTCTAAGAATTCGCTGGAACGTCGATCAAACAACACTGCAATTGCTGGACAAGTGTGAAATTTCTAAAATAGTGTTATTTTGTGCGGTTCTGAAGCAGAAAAAAACATCACATCAAAAACACAATCATTCTAAAAGTACGCTGAAACTCTAACCAAACGACGCTGAAAATTCATGGAAGATGAGTTATTCAGTGAATAACGCTATTCTGTGCTGTTTCGCGCAGTTCTGTAGCAGTAGTAAGTCTACATAGCAAAGAAATTTATAATTTTCTAAAAAAATTGCTGAAGCTGCTTCCAAACTGCGCGGAAAAGCCGTGAATTGTGTGTTATTCAGTCAGTCTGTAGCAGTAGTAAGTCTACATAGCAAAGAAATTTATAATTTTCTAAAAAAATTGCTGAAGCTTCTTCCAAACTGCGCGGAAAAGCCGTGAATTGTGTGTTATTCAGTCAGGAGCGTTATTTATTCGGGAATTGCTGAAGAACATAGGTGAGCAGCGAACAGATCAATACAATGGCTGTAGAACTATGTTGATGGCGGTAATCAGTAGCGAATTGTCAATTGCCTATATCTCCAGCTGCAATTAATATAGCATTTCATCATTCTGAGAATCTCTACAGAACTAAAACCGTCAGTGAATAGATTAGTCCAATGGCTATAGTTCTGTATTTGTGGCTGTACATAGCACCGTGCAGTCAACTGTTACGTACTCGAGACGCAATTGATCTATACACTGATTATTACAGAGTAGCTATGTAATTTAATTCATCATTGTATGGATGAATCCGTCGGATATAGTTCTGTGCAGATGACTACAGTCAGTAGTGTATACACACTTGTCAACGTCCCTAGCGACAGTTGCTCCGTCCATTGAACATTCTAGATATTCTGAACAACACAGTATATCACGGAATTAATTAATCCACTTGTTGTAGTACTGTGTAGACTGCTATGCTCTGTAATGCATTGCCATTTGCAAGCACCTCTGTCTGTAAATGGTCTATCCATTTATCTTTCTATAATTGCTGTACAGATTTGATGACGGGGAACAGATTAATCCAATGGCTATAGTACCGTGTCGATGGTTATAATCAGAACTATATTGTCACCAGTTAATATCCCCTGCTGTAATTGACTTAACACTTTATCATCCAGGAATTACCAAAGGACTAGTATGATCAACGAATAGAATAGTCCAATGGAAATCGCACTGTGTAGACGGCTACACTCAGTACGGCATTGTGAAATGTCTATATCTCTAGTGATAATCTATATATCCACTAATCACTGAGGAATTTCTGTAGAATTCAAATCATCAATGAATAGACTAGTCCTACTGTTATAGTCATGTGTTAATGTCTGTACAGGTAACGTATTGTTAAGTCTAAGTGTCGCTAGCGATAAATAGCCTATGAATTGGTAATTCCCGAATTGCTAAAGTATTTACGTTATCATTGTATATATTAATCCAATGGCTATAGCACAGCGATGGTGGCCGTATTCAGCACTGCACAGAAAATTGTAAATATTCGTAGCTATAACCTACCTACCCTTTGATCCATCTAGAATCCCAATATATCTCAGATGAACGGAGAGAATTTTAATACGACAGCTGCAGAGCTCTGCAGATGGCTTATCACAGTACTGCATTGGTGTACACAGGCTGTAGAATTATGTAGATGGCCATACTCATTGCTGTATTGCCATATGTCAGTACCTCCTGTGACAATTGCTCTATCCGTTGATCATTCTAGAGCCGCTATAGTGTTTAAGTCAACAATGAACAGACTAATCTACCGGCTAAAATGTTCTGTCCATGGATGTACTAGGTACCGTACTGCCAAATGTCAGTATATACAACCATAGCTGTACTACACATTGATTATTCTAGTACAGCTGTGGAATATGGATCATGATTGAACAGATTAATTCAACTGCTGCAGTGCTGTGCCAGTGAATGTCCTAAGAACCGTACAGCCAACTGGTCAAGCAAAATACTAGCCTATACATTGAAAATTCTCGAATTTCTGGGAACTTAATCATCAGAGAATAAGTATATACAACGGCTACATTACTGTCATGATGGCAGTAATCAGCACTGAGTCGTTAGTTGTTAATGTCTCCAGCAATAATGGATCACTCTTTTGTCCTTCTACAACTGTTATAGAATTTCAATCATCAGCGAACATATTACTGTAAACGCAATACCATTGAGTTAATGGCAACAATCGGTACTGCATTGTCATTTATCAACAGCACTACTGATATCCGTATTATCCATTGACGATTCTAGCGTCGATATTATGTTTCAATCATCATACAACTGATTAAACTACAGCCACGGCGCTCTGTCCGCGGATGAACTAAGTACCGTACTGACAATTGTAAATATCTCAAGACATAAGTAGTGCATACATTCACCATTCTAGAATGATAGAGGAGCTTCAGTCATCTGTGAACAAATTAATCCGACGGCTAAAATACAGTCATGGTAGCTGGGCTCAGTACTGTGTTAACAGTTGATAATATCTCGAGCTATAAGGGATCTGTCCCACGTCATTCTAGATTTGCTATAGCACTCCATCAATCAGCGAACAGATTATTCCGACAGCTACAGTGCTCTGTTGGTGTATGTAATATGAACCGTAATGCCAATTCTAAATACCGCTAGCCATAACAGTTCTATACATAAATTATGCTGGAATTGCTGTGGAATTTAAATCATCAGTGTAGGAGTTTATCCAACAGATACAGTACTGTAATGACGGCCATACACAGTACGGCATTGACATATGTTAATGTCTCTAGCGGCTATTGCTCTGTCCATTGATCATTCTACAACTACTAAAGCATTTCGATAATCAGCGGGTGGAATAGTTAAGTAGCTATAGTATTGTGTAAACGGACACACTTACTTCTTCACATGCATTTATCAATATAGCTTTCTATGTGTGTTCCATCCGCTTATCATTCTAGAAGTGCTATGCAGCCTGAATCGTTAGTGTATAGATTTTTCCAACTGCTGTAGTGTTCTGCTTGTGAATGTACTAAATATTGAGCTGCGAATTGTAAATATCTCAAGCCATGAATGATCTAGACATTGATTATGCTAAATGGCTGTGGAACTTGTATCTTCAGGGATGAAATTAGTAGAAAGTCTGCAGTACTGAGCTAATGTCTGTACTATTTACTGTTTTGTCTGTTGCCAATATCACGAGCGCCAATGGATGTGTCTTTTGTCATTCTAGATTTGATGTATAACTTAAATGAGCATTGAGCAGATTAACCCAACGGATATAGTGTTCTGCTGGTGGCTGTACTAGGTACCGCACTGTCAATTATAAATATATCAAGCCACAACTGATCCATACATGAATTAGGCTGAAATGGGCTTGGAATTACTATCATCAGTGAACAAATCATTGATGATGGCCCTAATCGGTCCTGTTTTGGAAATTGCTGATATCTCGAGCTACAATATATAAGAATTTCATCATTCTAGAGATGCTATATAATTTGTATCATCAGTGAAATTGTTGACTACAGTGCACTGCTGATGGCGACACAGAGTAATGTATTGACATATGTTGACGTGTCCAGCGATAATTGCTATATCTATTGAACGTTCTACAATTGCTGACGAACTTACGTGTCCAGCGAACAGATTAATCTACTTCTACAGTGCTGTGTTGATGGCCATACACAGTACAGTATTGACGTATGTCGCTGACTCTAGCGGAATTTGCACTATCCATTGATCATTCCACAATTTCTGACGAACTCATATGTTCAGCGAACATATTAGTACAATGGTTATGGTATTGTTTACATGGCTACGCTCGGTACCGTACTGTCACTTGATAATAACACTACCGATATATGAAACATCCGTTGATCATTGTCTAATTACTACAGAGTGGAAGTCATAAGTCTAGCGGCTATCACTACCGATATATGAAACATCCGTTGATCATTGTCTAATTACTACAGAGTGGAAGTCATAAGTGTACTGATAAGTCTAGCGGCTGCAGTGCTCTGGTGGTTGATGTACGATCTGTCATATGCAAATATCTCCAGTCTTAACCATTCTATAAAATGTGACGATCACAGTACTCTGTACTGTTATGTCAATTGTTAATATGTTGAGGGATAATCGATCTGCTTTATGTCACTTTAAAAATGTAAGGGAATTTTTATGTCATGATTGAACAGATTATTCCAACGGCAAGAGCGGCCTGTGGTTGGATGTACCAAACATCGCAATGTCAACTGCAAATTTCTTCAGCCGTAGCGGTTCCATTCATTAGTTATTCTGGAATTGCTGCGGAATTTAACTCAACGGTGAGAGAGTAATCCAACTGTAGCAGCAATGCGTTGATCGCAGCACTCAGTCCTGCTAAGTCAAATGGTAATATCTCGAGCGATAATGTATATATCTGTTGCTGTTTTATGAATGCCATGGAATTTAAGTCGTCAGTGGACAGATTACTACTACGGCAACAAAGCCGTGATGGTGGATGTACTAAGTAGTAGTGTCAGTCGTTAATGTCTCAAGCAATAACCGATTTGTCCGTTGATTATCTTCGAATTACTGTAGAATACAAGTCATTAGCGAACAGGTTAATACAACGGCTGCAGTGCTCTGTTCATGGTTGTTCTGAGTACGGCAGAGGCAATAGTCTCTAGCCATAACTGATACATATACTGATGATTCTTGATTTGCTGCAGAATTTAATCGTCAATGGTCAAAGAAGTCCAGCGGCTTCAACACTAAGGCCATGACAGTACTCAGTTCTGTGTTGTCAACTGCTAGTACATCGTGGGATTATGAATTTGCATTTCTCATTCTGGAATTGCTGCACAATACACATCACCAGTGAACAGATTAATCCAAGGTCAGCAGTGCTATGTTAGTAGGTGCACCAAGCACCGTACTGGCAGTTGCAAATGTCACTAGACACAACCGTGCCATACATAAGTTGTTCCGGAGTTACATTGGAATTTACATGATCAGAGAACAAAGGAGTACAACGTCTACATTACTGTGGCGATTGTTGTATACAGTACTGTATTGTGAATTGTTTATACTACGAGGGACAATGGATCTGTAATTTGTCATTCTAGAATTGTTAGAGCTTCTTAATTGTCATTGAACAGATTAATGCAACGGGTACAGTGCTCTGTTGATATATGCACAAAGTACCGTACTGTCAATCGAAAATTCCCCGAGCTGCAACAGCAAAATAAATTATCTGTTATCAAAGTAATGCATCGGCTAGAATGGGTGATAATGCATGTACTCAATACTGTGTTGCCGTTTGTTAATGCCTCGGGGGTTATGGAACAGCACTTTTCATTCTAGAAATGCTGTAGGTTATACGTCAACAGTGAACAGACTAATCCGAAGATAACATTGCTCTCTTGAATGATGTACTGACTGCCGTACTCTCAATAGTAACCATCTCTAGAGATAAAGGTAATATACAATGATTATTCTGGAATTGCTAGGAAGTTTAAGTCATCAATGAACAAATTCTTCCAAAGGGTACAGTACTGACACGATGGCAGCACTCACTACTGCGTTGTCTATTATTAACATCTCGTGGGTAAAGGGATATGTCCCTTCTCGTTCTAGAGTTGTTACAGAACCTGAGTCATCATTGAGCAGATTAGTCCATGTGCTACAGTGCTCTTTTGGTGAATGTACTGAGTGGCGGACAGTCATCTGACATATATCTAGCCATAACCGCATAATACACAGGTTGTTCTGCAATTACGTTGGAAGTTACGTCATCAGTGGACAAGGACATTCAACGGCTGCAGTAATATGATGATGCCTGTACTCAGTAATGCGTTGCGAACTGCTATTATGTCGACGGATGGTGAATCAGCTTATTGTCACTCTAGAATTGCTGCAAAGCCCTAATAATCATTGGTCAGATTAACCTAAGGGCTACAGTCCTCCGCTGGTGAATGTACTTATCAACCTAATGTCAACTGTAAGTATCTCGAGCAATAACCGAACTATACATTGATTATTCTAGAATTTCCGAGGGACTTATGTCATCAATAAACAAAGTAGTCCATCGACTACATTGCTATGATGATGGCGGTTCTCAGTACTGCGTTGTCAATTGTTGAAACCTCATGGGAAAATGTATGAGGCTTTTGTCTTTCTAGAATTTCACCAGGATATAGGCCAACACTCTTCAGGATAATCGAACGATTGCAGAGCTCTGTTAATGTGTGTACTATGTACCGTACCGTCAATGGTGAATACTTCTTGCCATAACCGCCATATACATTAATTGTTCTACAACTTCTTTGGAATACACGACATCAGTGGACAAGGTAATCCAACGACTACAATACATGAAAGGTGGCTGTACACAGTACTGCGTTGTCACTAGGTAATTTGCGTGGGGATATTGGATCTGCCTTTGGTCATTGTAGGATTGCTATAGAATATATATTGCCACTGAACAATTTAATCCAAAGCCTACATGGCTCGGCCTGTGGATGTACTGAGTCCTGTAATATCAGTTGTAAATATCTCTAGCCATAACCGTACTATAAATTAACAATTGACGACACAGTGCAGAGTAAGCCATAATCAGGGTATTGTAGCCGACGAGTTACATTTCTCTCTGCCGTTGAAGATTTCAAAGCCGTTCTCGAATAGTCATTGCATAGTACAGTATTGGCTAGATATAATTATTGCTGACAGTAGGGTACTTAGCACATCCATCAGCAGAGCACTGTTGCCCCTGTATTAATATGATCAATGGCGATTCACGTATTATAGTACTTCTAGAATGACAACGGCCATATCGACTATCCCTCGAGATATTAGTAACTGACAAAACAGTATCGCGTACAGCCACCCTTAACTTACCGCGAGCGTAGGAATAATTTGTTCATCAATGATATACATTCCACAGCATTCCAAGAGTCCTCAGTGTATAGTACGGTTATGAATAATTACAATTACATTTAAGAGTGCGGTGCTTAGTACAGCCACAAACAGAGCACCTTTGCTATTGGATTTACCTGTTCACTGATGATTTAGAACCAATAGCAGATCTAGAACGTCAAAATACGTATCCATTAAAACTTAAAACATTAACGATAGACAACAAATTACTGGCTACAGCCATCATAACGATAATGAAGGCATTGGAATACCTTGTTCTGTCATGTAAATTCCAAAGAAATTTTGGAATAATCAATGTATTGCATGATTACGTCTTGAGATATTTACAATTGACGCGGTGCTCATAATATCCGCTAATATAACATCGTAGCCGTTGGATTGACATGTTCAACGATGACTTAGATTCTATAACATGTCCAGAATGTCAAAGCACTAATCGATTTTCCTTCGACATACTAACAATTGACAGCACAGTGCTGAATACATCCATCGTCACGGTAGTGTAACCGTTTTATTGGTTTGTTCACCGATGATATAAATTGCACAGCAATTAACGGATGATCAGTGTATAGTACGGTAGTGGCTAAGGACATTCACAATTGGGAGTACCGTGCGTAGTACACCAACCAACAGAAGCTTTGTAGCCGCTGGACTGCTCCATTCAGTGATGGTTAATGTCCTGTCCCATTTCGAGAATGACAAAATATGGATCCATCATCCCTCGCGATATTAACAAGTGAAAACACAGTTCTGATCACAGCCATCATCTCAGTAATGTAGCCGTTGAAATACATTCTCCACTGATGGTGTAGATTCTAAAGTTATTCCTGAATAAACTATGCATTGTGCGGCAATGGCCAGGGACATTTACAATTGGCAGAGGGGTACAACGTGCGTCTACAAATAGAGCACTGTAGCCGTAGGATTAATCAGTTCAATGATGATCTAGATACTATAACAATTCTAGAATGACAAAGTACTGATACATATTCCCTCGCGGTATTTACATTCGACAACAAAAGCCTGCATGAGGCCAACGTCGCAGTATTGTAGCCGCTCAATTACTTTGTCCTCTGTCAATTTAGGTTACAAAGCAGTTGTAGCAAGAGCACAGTATTGTACGGTTACGGCTAGTGATATTTATAATTGAAAGTAAGGTACATCGTACATTTACGAACAGAGCACTGTAGTCTAGCATTAATCATTTCATTGATATGTTAGATTTCATAGCAGTTCTAGAGTGACGAAAAACAGATCCATTAACCCTCGCGACGATAACAATTGACAACACATCACTAAGTACAATTATCACCAGAGTAACGTATACGTTGGAATAATTTGTGCACTGATGACGTAATTTCTATGGTAATCCTAGAATGACGTGGGCACGGAACGCTTGCGACTAGTGATATTCACAATAGACATGACGACACTTAGTGCGTATAGCAACAGTGCACTGCAGCCTTGGGTTAATCTGTTAAATGATGATTAAGATTCTACAGCAACTGCAGAGTGACAAAATTCAGATCCATTCTCCCTCGAGAGTATAACAACTGAGAGCACGCCACTGAGTGCAGGCATCATCTCGGTATTTTATGCGTTGAGTTACTACGTTCGCTGATGATGTAGGTTAAAAGGCAACTCTAGCATTGTCAATGTATACTACGGTTATGGCTAGAGATATTTCCAACTGGCGGTAGAGTACTTAGAAATACGACAGTGAGAGCACTGGAGCCTGTGGTCTAATCTCTTCCACGATGATTTAAATTCTATACAAATTCTGGAACGACAAAGAACAGATCCATTGGTCCTCGAGATATTAACAATTGACAACAGAGTACAGAATAAAGCCGTTTTCAATGTACTGATCCGTAGTACTTATCTCATCACTGACGATGTAAATTTCATAGCAATTCTGGGGAACCTACATATAGTGCTGGTATGGCTGGTGATACCTGCAATAGACACTACGGCACATAGTGTATCCACTTCCAGAGCACAGTAGCCGTTGTATTAATATGTTCAGTGATGATTTAGATGGTACAGCAATTCAAGAATTACAAAATACAGGTCCACCGTACCTAGAGACATTAGACACAGCTATCGGACTACTTATTTCACTGATGATACAAATTCCATGGTTATTCTAGAATTACCTTGGCACAGCACGGTTATGTCTAGCGATATTTACAATTGACCGCACGATTCTTAGTACATCTACCAACAGAGAACTGTTGCCGTTGGAATAATCTTTTCACTGATGACGTATACCGTTCAACAACTATAGAGTGAGAAATGGAGGGCGATTACTCCTCGAAACAGTAACTATTTAAAACACTGAACTGAGGACAGCCGTCATCACGGTATTGTAGCGTTTTATTGCTTTGTTCTCTGATAATGCAGATTCTAAAGCTATTTTAGAATAAACAGTGTATAGTACGGTTATGGCTAGAGATAATTACAGCTGATAGTACGGTACTCCGTAAATCTGCTGCCAGAGCACGTTATCCGCTGTATTAATCTGTTCAAAGATAAATTAGGTGCCAAAACAATTCTAGAATGACATGATACAGATACATTATCGCTCGCGACATTAACAATTGGCAACACAGTACTTAGTACGGCCACAGTCATAGGCCTGTCGCCGTTGGTCTACCTCTTCTGCTAAAGATGCAAGTTCCAAAGCATATCTGGAATAATCTATGTATACTACGGTTATCGCTAGAGACAGTTAAATTTGACATTACAGTACATTGCACATCTATAAACAGGGCACAGTTACAGTCGGATTAATCTGTTCTCCGATGATGTATATTTTACAGGATTTCAAGAACGGCAAATGTAGATCCATTATCTCTCGAGATATTCACAAACGACAGCAAAGTACCGGGATCAGCTATCATCACAGTATTGTAGCCGTTGAGAAACTTTGTTCACTGATGTCGAAAATTCCACAGCAATTCTAGAATAATGGTTATACGTTACGGTTGGGTCTTGAGATATTAACAATTGGCAGCACGTACCTTAATACATACACGAATATAGCACTGTAGATGCTGCATTATTGTGTTCCCTATAACAATCCTAGAACGACAAAATGCTGTTTCACTCTCCCCCGAGATATTTTGAATTGACACCACAGTATTGAGAACAGCCATCACCATAGTAATGTAGCCGTTGCACTACTTTGATGAATGATAGTGTGAATTCGAAGGTGATTCTAGAATAACATATGTATAGTGCGGCCATGCCTAGTGACATTTACAATTAACAGTACTGCATTTGGTATGTCTACCAACAGATCACTGTTGCCGTTGTATTAATCAGGTCACTGATGACGTATTTTCTACAGTAACTTCGGGAAGAGAAAAGCAGGTCCATTAACCATCCAGTTATTGAAAACCGACTGCAGAGTACTGAGGACATCCATCATCACACTGTTGCAGCCGTTCCATATCTCTGTTCATTGATGATGAACATTCCAACGCAATCATTGCATATTTCTGTCATGTATTGAGGTATTTTGCAATTGACAGTAGGGTACTTGTTACATACATCAATATAGCACGGGAGCCGTTACATTACTCTGTTCAATCATGATTTAGATTCTATGAAAGTCCTGGAATTACAGCATAAATATCCACTGACTCTCGAGCTAATAGCAACTTACAACTCAGTACTGAGTACACACACCATCACAGTAATTTAGCCTTTCGACTACTCTTTTCACTGATGTTGTAAATTCGAACATAACACTAGAATAACTTACGAATAGTGCGGTTATGTCTAGTAATATTTACAATCGACTGTACAGCAATTGGTACATCTAGCAACGGAGCACTGTTGCTGTCCGATAAAATTTCTTACGGATGATGTATATTCTACAGCAATTGTAGACTGGGAAATGAAGTTCCATTATCCCCCGGGAAATTAACAATTGAGAACACAGTACTGGGTACAGCCATCATCACAGCAATGTTGCCGTTAGGCTGCTTTGTACACTGATGCAGCAAATTCGAAAGCAATTCAGAAACTATCAATGTATGTTACTGTTATATCTTGAACAGTTTGCAAGTGACAGTACGTTACTTGTTACATCCACCAATAGAGCACTGTAGCCGTTGGAATAGTTCGTCCACTTGTGACAAATTCCAAAGCATCTCAGGAATATTCAATTTATGTTATGGTTATGGCTTGAGATATATGCACCTGACAGTACGGTACGTATCACATCCACCAGTATAGCACTGTAGCCGTTGGATTAAGCTGCCAAATGACGATTCAAGTACCACAACAGTTCTAGAATAACAAAATACGCATTCACTGTCCGTCGGGATGTTGTCAATTAACGACACTGTACCGAGAGTAGCCATCATCACTGTAATGTAAACGTTGAACTGGTTTGTCTTCTAATGTTGTAAATTCCAAAGTAATTCTGGAATGAACTTCTTATAGTACGCCTGTGGCAAGTGACATTTACAATTGAAGGAGCGGCATATATTACATCCTCAACAGGGCGCTTCTGCGTTGGTTTAATCTGTTCACCGAATATGTGTATTCCGCAGCATCTATGTAGAGATAAACAGAGATCAATTGTCCCTCGAGATATTAACTATTGACAACTATGTACCGATTACAGCCATCATCACAGTAATGTAGCCGTTGTGCTGCTTTATTCAATAATGATTTAAATTCCAAGGCAATTCTGGAATATACAGTTTATGGTACGGCTATGCCTGGAGATATTTCCAACTGACAGTGCGGTGCTTAGTACGTCCACAAATATACCGCTGGTGCCGATGGATTAATCTGTTCAATGATGACGTAAATTCTGTAACATTTCAAGAGTGTTAAAATACAGGACTGCTCTCCCTTGAGGTGCTAACTGTTGTCAACACAGTACTGAGTACAGCCATCGCCACAGTAAGGTTACCGTTGGAATTCTTTCTTCCACTGATGGTGTTAATTCCAAAGCATTTCTGGAATAATTAATTTATAGTACCGCTAGGGCTGGCGATATTTCCAACTGTCATCTCGGTACTTGGTACATTCAATAGCAGAGCATTGCAGACGCTGCATTAGTCTGTACCAAGAAGACTTCGGTTTCATTGCAATACTAGAATGACAAGCTACAGATCCACTGTACTTCGAGATTTTAGTAGATGAGAACGCAGCACTAGGAGCAACCATCTTCACGGTATTGTTGCCGTAGAATAACTTTGTTCGCTGATAATGAAAATTAAAAGGCAATTCTAGAAAGATACGATCTAGACGGTACGATTATGGCTTGAGATATTTGCAATGGAGAGTACGTTACTTATTACATCCACGCGTATAGTACTACAGCCGTTGTATTGAACTTTTCAATGATGATATAATTTCTATGACAATTCTAGAATTACAAAGTACAGAACAACTATCCCTCGAGATGTAAATTCAAAAGTAATTCTGGAAAAACCTATGTAAAATACGGTTATGACTAGTGATGTTAACAATTCACAATTCGGTAATTAGTGCAACTACCAACAGAGCATTGTTGCCTTTGGATTAAGTTTGTCACACAAGTTGCATATTCTACAGCAATTCTAGGACCAGTAATGCAGATCCTTTATCCCTCGAGATATTATCAAATGACAACACAGTACTGAGAACAGGCATCATCACCTTATTGTAGCCGTTGGGCTACTTTTCTCGCTGACAATGCAAATTCCAAGGCAACTCTGGAATAATCAACGTATATTACGGTTATGGCTTGAGACATTTAAAGTACACAGTGCGGTGCTCACTTCATCCACCAATATAGCACTGTAGCCGTTTGATTAACCTGCTCAGTGACGATTTGATTTCTATAACAATTCTGGAATGACAAAATACAGATCCATTGTTCCCCGCGATATTAACATGTGGCAACAAAGTACAGAGTACATCCATCTTCACAGTAATATATCTATTGGAATTATTTTTAGAATGATCATGTAAATGCTAAGGAAACTCTAGAATGACCTGTGTAGTGTACGGTTGTGGCTTGATCTATGTTCAACTGACAGCACGGTACCTATTTCATCCACCAATATAGCGCTGTAGCCGTTGTATTGAATAGTTCAGCGATGATTCAAATACTTTGGCAATACTAGAATGGCAAAGGACGTATCCATAGTCCCTCCCGATATTAACAATCGACAAACAGGCACTGGGTACTGCGATCATCGCAGTCCTGCAGCTTTTGGAGTATATTGTTCCACGTAATGTGTCTTACAAAGCAATACTGGTATAATCAACATTTACTAAGGCTATGGCTTAAAATACCTCCACTTGACGCTACGGTACCTATAACATCCCCGAATATAGCACTGTATCCGTTGGACTAATTCGTCCAAAAAAATTTAAATGCCACAGCAACTCCAGAATGAGAAATGGAATTATATCATCCCTCGAGAAATTAACAGATGACGACACAGTACTGAGCACATCTATGATCACAGAATTTTAGTTGTATAACATTGACCACTGATAATGTAAATTCCAAAGAAAATCTAGAATGTGCGATTATGGCTAGAGATATTTGCAACTGACTGTACGGCACGTCGTACGTTTCACAATAAAGCACTTTTGCCGTACTATTAGTCTTTTCTGCGATGATTTAAGTCTTGCAACAATTCGGGAGTGACAAAATACAGATTCACCGACCCGCGAGGTATTGACAATTGACGACACAGTACTGAGTACAGCCATCATCACAGTCATATATACGTTGGAACACTTTGCTCACTAATGATGTAAAATCCAAAGCAATTCTGGAATAATCGATGCATGTTATGAATAGCTTCAGATACTTACAATTGACAATACGGCAGTTAGTACAACTACCAGAAGAAGACTGCAGCCGCTGTCTTAACACCATCAACGATGATTTCGACCCTATAGCAATTCTAGAATGAAAAAAGGCAGTCACATTGTCCCTCGATATATTAACAATAGACAACCAAGTACTGAGTACAACCGTCAGCACAGTGCTGTATCCGTTAGACTACGTTGTGCACTGATGATGTAAATTCCAAAAGCAGTTCTGGAGCAATCAATGTATGGTTCGGTTATGGCTTGTTACATTCCCCATTGGCAGTACGGCACTTACTGAATCCACCAATAAAATACTGTCGCCGATGGATTAAACTGTTCAATTGTGTTCTAAATTCTACAACAATCCTTGAATAACGAAATTGATATCCATTGTCCCTCGAGATATTAACAATTGACAACACATTACTGATTACAGCCATCATCACTGTAATGTAGACGTCGGAATAATTTGTTCGCTGAGGACGAGATTCCTAAGTAATACTGGATTTAGGAATATATACTGCGGTTATGGCCATTGACATTGAGATTTCACTGTACGGACATTAGTACATATTCCAAGACAACACCGATGCCGTTGGATTTATCTGTTCAATGATAATTTAGTCTTTATAGCAATTCTAGAATGCAAAGGACAGATCCATCATTCCTTGAGATATTAACAATTAACAATACAGTACTGATTCCAGCCGTCATCACAGGAATGTAGACGTTGGACTACTTTGTCTATTGGTGATGCAAATTCGTAGGAAATTCTGGAATAGAATATGTATACTACAGTTATGTATAGTGATGCTTGCAATTGACTGTACGGTACTTGTTACATCTACGAACAGATCACTGTGGCCGTTGTATTTCACTAATGACGTATACTCCGCAGCAATTCAAGAACGGGATATGCAGCCCCATTATCGCTCGAGGAATTAACAAATGAAAACACAATACTGAGTACAGCCATCATCTCAGTATTGTAACCATTCTATAAATATGTTCACAGTCGTTGTAAATTCCAAAGCAATTCTGGAATAGTCCACGCATATTACGTTTACGACTTGAGATATTTCTAGTTGTTAAGACGGTACTTACTTCATCCAACAATATAACACAGTAGCCGCTGAGTTATTCTGTTTAACGATGACCTAAGATCTGTAACAATTCTAGAATGATAAAGTACATGCCCACTGACCGTCGAGATATTAGGAACATATGACACACAACTGAGTACACCCACCGTCACAGTACTGTAGCCGCTGGAATACCTTGTTCACTGATAATGTACATTTGAAAGTGATTCCAGAATTGCCTATGCATAGTGCGGTTATGTCTAGTGACATTTACAGTTGACAGTACGGCGTTCAGTACGTCTACAAGCGGATCACGTTTGCCGTTCTATCGTTCTGTTCACTGATGACGAATATTCCACAACAATTCTAGAACGATATATGCAGATCCATTGTTCCTCGAAATATTTACAATTGACAATACAGTACTTAGTAAAGCAATCATTGCGGTATTACAACCGCTTGGTAACGTTGTTGACTGATAACGTATGTTCCAAAGCAAATCTGGAATTATCAATGTATGGTACGGTTATGGCTAGATGCATTTAGGACAGACTCTGCAGTACTTCGTACATCCATCAGCAGAGCACTGCAGCGGCACTCTTAATACGATCGATGACGATTTATATTTTCTAGCAGTTATAAAATTACAGAAGGGAGATCCATTGTCCCTCGAGATGTTAACTATTCGCAACACAGTACTGTGTGAAGTCATCATCACAGTACTATTGACGTTGAACATCTTCGTTCACAGATAATTTAAATTCCGAGAAATTGCGGAATAATCAATGTATAGTACGGTTATGGCTAGAGATATTTCCAATTGACGACACGGTACGTGGCACATCCACCAGCAGAACTGTTTAGTCGCTTGTACAATCCCTGCAAAGATGATTTATATTCAATATCCATTCTAGAACGGCGGCGGACATATCCATTGTTCCTCGTGACGTTAGCGATTGAGAAAAGAATGCAGAGCACATCCATCATCAGAGTACCGTACCCGCAGAATTAATTTGTTCAACTGTGACGTACATTCGACAGCAATCTTATAATAATCAGTGTATGGTACGGCTATGTCTCGGGTCATATACAATGACAGTACGGTGCTAAGTACATCCACCAACAGAGTACTGTTGCCGTGGAATTAATGTATTCACTGACGATTTTGATTTTATAGCAATGGTAGAATGAAAAAAGACAAATATATTGTCCCTCGAGACATTTACACATGACAACGCAGTACTGGATACAGACATCATCACAATACTGCAGCCGGTGAAATACACTGTCCACTGAGGATACAAATTCGATGGATATTCGATATCAACGCATGTATAGTGCGGTTAAGGCTAGTGAAATTTACAATTGGCAGCTCGGCGTGTAGTACATCTTCCAAAAGATCAATATTGCCGTTGGTTAATCTGCTCGCTGGAAGTGTACCCTTCATAGCAATTCTAGAACGAGAAGCTCAGGTCCATTTTCCCTCGAGATATTAACGAATGGCAACACCGCACTCATTACAGCCTTCATCACATTATTGTAGCTGTTGCGTAACTTTATCCGCTGATGACGAAAACTCCCAAGCAATTCGGGAATGGCAATTATACGTTATGGCTGCGGCATGAGACATTTCCAATTTGTGGTACGGTACTTATTTGATCCATCAATATAGCACTGTAACCGTTGGATTACTTTTTTCAATGACGATTTCATTTCGATATCAAATGTAGAATGACAGTATACAATTGCACTGGTTCTCGAGATATTAACAAGTGTCAACACACTACTCAGTACATCCATCATCACGTTATTGAAGCCGTTGTATATCTCTGTACACTGATAATGTAAATTCCATGGCAATTGTGGTATTAACTATGTATAGTAGGGCTATGGCTTGAGATATTTCCAATTGCCAGTGCGGTGCCTATTGCATCCACCAATATAGTGATGTAGCAGTTGGATTAAGCTGGTCAATGAAGATACATATGCAAGAGCAATTCTAGAATGACAAGCTACAGGTCCACTATCCCCAGCGATATTTACAATTGACAACACAGTTCTGAGTACAGCCTTCATTTCGGTAATGTAGACGTTCCCCTACCTTGTACACTAATGATGGAAGTTCAAAGGCAATCCTTGTAAAACCTATGGATGTTGCGGTTATGGCTAGTGATATTTGCAATTGACATTACGGTACTTAGTTCATCTTACAACAGGTTACGCTTGCCGTCGTATTAATATTTCATTGGTAATGTATGTGCGTTAGCAGTTCTAGATCGAGACATGTAGATCCATCATCCATGCAGATGTTAGCAAATGACAACACAGTCCTGAATACAGCCATTGTCCCAGTAATGTTGCCATTAGGTTACATTGCTCAGTCACGATGTGGTTAAGAACGTGACCCTAGAATAACCTAAGTATAACGCCGTTGTGTCTGGTGATATATACAATTGACAGAACGGCATACAGTACATCATCCAACAGATCACTTTTGCCGTTGTATTAATCTGGTCAAAGATGGCGTACACTCCGCAGCAATTCTAGAACGAGGAATAAAGATCCATTATCTCTCGAGATATTCGCAAACGGCAACAAAGTACTTTGATCAGCCATCATAACAGTATTATAGCCGATGAATAGCTTTGTTCACTAATGATGAAAATTCCACAGCAATGCTGGAATAATAGCCATTTATTACGGCTGTGGCTTGAGATATTAACAATTGACATTACATTATGTATTACATAAACGAATATAGCACCGTAGCTGCTGGATTATTCTGCTCCGCGATGATTTAAGTCCTATTGCGTCTCTAGAAAGACAAAATACTGCTCCACTGTCCCCCGAGATATTTACAATTGACACCAAAGGATTGAGTACAGCCACCACCGCAGTAATGTAGCCATAGGAATACTTTGCTAACTGACAATGTAAATTCGAAAGTGATTCTATAACAACATATGTAGAATGCCGTTGTGACTATTGATATTTACATTTAACAGTACGGCACTTAGTATGTCTACCAACAGATCACTGCTGCCGTTGTATTAATCAGGTCCCTGATGACGTATTTTTCACAGTAATTCTAGGAAGAGGAAAGCAGGTACATTATCACTGCAGATAGTCGAAAGCGTCAGCGCAGTGCTGAGTACATCCATCATCACACCATTGTAGCATTTCTATAACTTTGTCCATTGATGGCGATGGTCCCAACGCAACTGTGTTATAATCATTGTATATTACGGTCACGTAATGAGATATTTACAATTGACAGTAGGGTACTTGTTACATCCACCAATATAGCACGGCAGCCGTTGCATTACTCTGTTCAATGATGATATTTATTCTATAAATCTCTGCAATGACAACATGCAGATCCAGTGACTCTCGAGTGAATAGCAACTTACAACTCAGTACTGAGTGCACCCACCATCACAGTAATGTAGCCCTTGGACTAGCTTGTTCACTGTTGTTGTCAATTCGAACGTAGGTCTAGAACAATTTATGAATAGTGCTGCTATGTCTAGTAATGTTTACAATCGACTGTACAGTAATTGGTACATCTAACAAGAGAGCACTGTTGCTCTCCGATTTAATAGTTCACTGAAGATATATATTCTACAGCAATGGGAAATGAAGTTCCATTATACCCGGGAAGTTAACAATTGAGAGCACAGTACTCGGTACAGCCGTCATTACAATGATGTAGCCGTTGGGCTACTTTGTGCACTGATGCTGTATATTCCAAATCAATTCTGGAATTATCAATACGTTCTACGGTTATGTCTTGAATAATTTCCAAATGACTGTACGTTGCTTGTTACATCCACATGTAAAGCACTGTATCCGTTGGATTAAACTATGCAATAATGATAAACATTCTATAGCAATGCTAGCGTGACAAAGTGCTGGTCCGCTGTTGCTCGAGGCGTTAACAATTGAAAACACTGTACCGGGTGCAGTCACCACCACAGTGATGTGGGTGCTGGAAAACTTTGGACACTGATCATGGAGAATCGAAGGTAATACGAGGATAATCACATTATATTACGATTGTGGCTTTAGATATTTCCAATTGTCATTACGGTAGAACGCACATCTACCAATAGGGCACTGTTGCCCTTGGATTAATCTGCTAAACGATGATATTGGTCCTATAACAATTCCAGAATGACATAACACAGAACTATTGTCCTTCGCGTTATTAGCGGATGTCCGCACAGTACTCAGTACAGCCATCACCACAGTAATTTAGACTCCGGAATAATTTGTTCGCTGATAGTATAAATTCGAAAGTGATTCTAGAATAATCAATTTATAGTGCGGTTGTGACTAGTGATGCTTACAATTTACTCTACGGCACTTAGTACATCCAACAACAAAGCACACCAAACGCTTTATTAACATGTGCAATGATGATTCAAGTCCTATAACAGTTCTAGAATGACAAAGTACGCATCCATTGATAGTCCAAGTGTTAGCCATTGACGACACAGAGCTGAGTATAGCAATCACTACTGTTATGTAGACGTTGCACTGCTTTGTTCAATGACGATGTAAATTTCCAAGTAACCATAGAATTGTATATGTATGCTACGGTTGCGGCTGGTGACGTTTAGAATTCACTGTACGGTAATTAGTACATCTACCACCAGAGCACTGTTGCCGCTGGACGAAATTGGTCAATGTTGTTGTATATCCTACAGCAATTCTAGAACGGGAAGTGCTGATCCATTATCCCTAGGGATATTAGCAATTGACGACACAGCACTGCGTACAGCCATTCTCACAATATTGTAACGTTTGCATAACGTTGAACACTGACAATGTAAGTTCCAAATGAAGAGTGGAGTAATCATCGTATAGTATCATTATGGCTAGAGCTATTTACATTTGACTGTACGGCACACCGTAGCATCAATCTGTTCATTGATCATTAACATCTCGCAGCTATTCTAGAATGCTGAAGACAGATAAATAATCCCTTGAGATATTAGCAATTTACAACACGGTACTGCGTGCAGCCATATTCACATGACTGTTGCCGTTTGTGTTCTTTGCTCACTGATGATATAAATTCCAAAGCAATTTTTGAATGGTCAATGTGTGGTACGTTTATGCCTTGTGATATTTCCAAATGACTGTACGATACTTAATACATCCGCCAAAATAACACAGTAGCCGTTAGATAAATCTGTTCAATGATGACTTAAACTCAATGACATCACTATATTGACAAAATACAGATACGCAAACTCTCGAGGTATCAACATTTGTCGACTTAGTGCTGAGTACGTCTATCATGACGGTAGTGTAACGGTTGAATAAAGCTGCTTACTGATAATGTCCGTTCCAAGGTAATCTAGAATAACCAATATATACTACGGTTATGGCTGTAGATATTTGCAGTTGAAAGCACTGTACCTAGGTCATACACCAGCGAAGAACTGCAGACGCTGTAATAGTCTGTTCAATGATGATACCGATTTCGTAGCAACTCCAGAATCACAAAAGACTGATCCACTATGCCTCGAGGTATTAACAATTGACAATACAGTACTGAGTTGAACCGTCATCACAGTGACGTAGCCGTTGGACTACTTTGTCTTCTGATGATGTAAACTCGAGAGTGATTCAAGAACCGTCATTGTACTCTACGGCTCTGGCTTGAGACACTCCCAATTGCCAGTACGGTACCAATTACATCAAGAAATATATCCCTTTAGGCGATGGATTAAATTGTTGTGTACTGATTTGAATTCTACGACAACTCTAGTACATCAAGAATAATATCCACTAATCCTCGAGGTATTAAATACTGACAACATAGGACAGTGTTCAGTCATCATCATATTAGTCTCGCCGTTGGACTACATTGAGCACTGATGATGTAAATTCGAAGGCGATACTGGAATTGTCAATATATGGTACGGTTACGTCTTGAAATATTTCCAATTGATTGTACGGTACTTGTTACATCCACAGTTATAGCAATGTAGCCGTAGGATTAATATGTCAAACGATCATTTGGATTCTATAACAATTCTAGAATGGCGAAGTACTGGCCCACTAACCCTACAGATATTAAAAATTGACAACACAGTACTGATTACGTCCATCAACACAATAATGTAGGCGTTGTACATCAATACTCACTGACGAACGAAGTGCTGAAGTAATTCTCGAACAACATAGATGCAGTGCGGTTATATCTTGTGATATTTAAAATTCACAGTGCCGTTATTAGTACATCTACCGACGGAGCACTGCTGCCGTTGGCTTGATTTGGTCACTGGAGATATATATTCTACAGCAATTGTAATACGAAGGATGATGGTCCATTATACCTCGAGAAATTAACAATTGACGACACAGCACTAAGTACAGCCGTCATCACAGTAACGCATCCGTTGAATATCTTCGTTTCCCAATTGTGAAAAGAACATTTTTGGAGTAATCATTGTAGATTACGGTTATGGCTTGAGATATTTCCTCCTGACAGACCCGCCCTTATTAAATCCGGCAATGTCACTGTTGTCGTTGCACTGTTCTGTTCAACGATGATTTAATTCCTACAGCTATACAAGAATGACAGATTGCAGAGATGCACTGGCCTTCGAGATATTAGCAATTTACAACACAGTACTGACTACACTCACAATCACAGAAATGTAGCCGTTGGGCTACTTTGTTCACTGAAAATGTAATTTCGAAGGTGACTCTACAAAAACCTATGTATATTGCGGTTAATTCTTGTGGCACTTACAATCGACAGTACTGTATTTAGTACGTCCACCATTTGATCTCTGTTGCTGTACGATTAATATTTTCACTGATAACATTTATTCCACAGCAATTCTGGTATGACGGCTGCAGATCCATTATCTCTGGAGATATTAACTTTTGACATCACAGTACTGAGAATAGCCTTCCTCACAGTAATGTAGCCACTGAAATACTTTGTTCACTGATGATGTAAATAAGAAGGTGATACTAGAATATCCTGTGTATAGTGCTGTTATAGCTAGTGCTATTGACGATTCACAGTACGGGAATTAGTACATCTTCCATGGGAGCACTGTTGTCGTTAAATTAAGTTGGTCAATTAAGATTAATATCCTATCGCAATTTTAGACTGAAAGATGAAGCTCCATTACAACTGGAGAAATTATCAATTGACAACACAGTACTGAGTATACCCACCGTCAGTTTAATGTAGCCGTTGGACTAATTTGTTCGTAAATAATGTAAATTAGAAAGTGATTCTGGAATAACGTATGTACAGTGCGGTTATGGCTAGTGACATTTACAGTTGACAGTACGACATTCGATACATCTCCCATCAAATCCCTATTGCCGTTTTACTAATCTGTTCACTGATGATTTAAACAGCACAGCAATCCTGAAGCGACAGGTGTTGATCCATTATTGCTCGATATTTTACCGTATGACGACACAGTACTGAGTACAGCCATCAAGACCGTATTGTAGCCGTTGGATAACTTTGTTCACTGATGATGAACATTCCAGGCAGTCCTGGAATGACCATTGCATGTTTCGGATATGTCTTGAGACATTTTCAATTGAGGGTACGGTGCGCCTTGCATACACAAAAATAGCACTTTAACCGTTGCATTATTCTGATCAATGATGACTTAAATTCTATATACATTCTAGAATGACAGAACACAGATCCACTGTCCCGCGAGGAATTAGAAATTTAGAACACATTACTGACTACACACTCCATCACAGTATTGTAGCCGTTGGTCTGCCTTTTTTACTGATGATGTAATTTCCATAGCGATTCCGGAATTATCAATATATGGTACGTTTGTGGCTGGAGATATTTCCAACTGAGAGCACCGTACTTGGTACATCCACCATCGGAGCGCTGCAGCCGCTGTATCAATTAGTTCAGTCATGATTTCTATTCCATGACAACGCTAGAATGGCTACTACATCCCTGGGGATGTTAACAGTCGACAACACAGTACTGAGTAGAGTCATCATCAGAGGCTGTAGATGTTGGACAACTTTGTTCACTGATGATATAAATTCCAAAGCAATGCTGGAATACTCATTGTATCTCACGGTTATGGCTTAAGATATTTCCAATTGCGAGCGCGGTACTTATTTCATCTACCAATATAGCTCCGCAGCCGTTGGATTATTATGTTCAATGATGAATTAGATTTTATAGCCCTTCTAGAATGAATAAATGCTGTTCCATTATCACAAGAGATATTGACACTTAGCAACATAGTACTGTGTACAGCCGTCTTCACTGTATAGTAGCTCTAAGAATTCTTTGTTCACTGATGATATAAATTCCAAAGCAATTCCGGAATTATCAGTGTCTATTGCGGTTATGCCTTGAGATATGCAAAGGTGCCAGTATGGTACTTACTACATGTACCAGTGGAGCACTCCAGCCACTGTATTATTCTGTTCAGTGATGACTAGATTTTATGGCTATTCTAGAATGGCAAAAGACAGTTCCATTATCCCTTGAGATATTAACAAATGGCAACACTGTCCAGAGTACAGCCAACAACACATTATTGTAGCTGTTGCTCAACTTTTCCTTTATAGATATAAATGCGAAGGCAATTCTGTAATGTTCAATGTATATTACGGTTGTGGCTTCAGATATTTAAAATTGACAGTACAGTACCTACTTCATCCACCAATACTGCATGGTAGCCGTTGGATTAATTTGTACAATTATGAATTATGTTCTGTAACAATTATAGAAAGGAAAAATACAGAGATTCTGTCTCCCGAGACGTTAACAATTGACGGCGCAGTACTGAGTACAGCCGTCAACACAGTAATGTAGATGTTCGACTACTTTCCTCACAGATGATATAAGCTCCAAAGCGATTATAGAGTACTCCATGCATACGACGGTTACAGCTTACTATATTTACAATTCACAGCACGGTAATTAGTACACCCGCCAACGGAGCACTCTTGTAGGACATAGATGATCTGTGAATGGATTAAACCAATGGACGTGCTACGGTTTAGATATCAAGTATTAATGCTGCATCTTGAATTGTCAATATCCATAGGAACAATTAACCTTTCCAATGATCATATTAGCTTAGCAATATAAGTTAGGTAAGATAGGAATAGGTTGATGCAATGGCTTCGGTATTGCGTCGATAGCTGCAGTCAGTACTATACCATCAGTTGTTAATATCTCCTGAGGCAACAGATTTATACCTTGATCAATCAAGAATCGTCATAGAATACAAATCGTCAGTGAAATTTTAATAATCAGTGAACAATCTAATCCAACGGCAACATTTCTGTAATGATGGCTGCATTAAGTACTGCTTTGTAGATTGACTATGACTCGAGCGATAATGGATCCGTCTGTTGTCACTCTAGATTTGCTAGAGGATATAAATCATCATTGGACCGAATAAACCAACGACAAATGTGCCCTGCTTGTGAACGAACTATATACCGTGCTGTCAATTATAAATGTCCCTTGCCATAATAAAATTAGACATTGGTTATACTAGAATTGCTGGAGAACATATGTCACCAGTGGACAAATAAGTTGAACGGCTGCAGTACTGTGATGGTGGTTGCACTCACTACTGCGCTGATGAGTGCTAATACCTCGTGCAATAATGTATCTGCCTTTAGTCACTATAGAAACGATGTGGAACTAATATCGTCGTTTCAGCAGGTTGATGCAGCGGCTACAGTGCTCTGTTAATGGCTATACACAGAACTCTAATGACATATAACTATCTCTCCAAAGAAGTTGCAATGTCCAGTGATTATTCTACATTTGCTAAAGAAATTCGATGATCAGCGAACTGATTAATTCAATGGCTATATAATTGTATATATGGCTACACTCGGTACTGTATTGTCATTTCTCAATATCACCACCGATGTATGGTTTATACGTTTATCATTCTAGAATTGCAACTTATAGAGTTTATATCATCATTGAACCGATTAATCTAAGGGCTAAAGTACTGTGATGCCGACAACACTCAGCGCTGTGTTGTCAGTTCTCAATATCTCGGGTAATAATGGAGCAGTCCTTTTTCATCCTAGGGCTACTGGAGAATATGCATCGTCAATGAACGGATTAATCCATCGGCTACGGTGCTTTGTTAGTGGACGTACTATACCTCTAGCAAAGATCGTAATATACAATGATTGTTCTCGAATTGCTTTGGAATTCACATAAACAGTGAGCAAAGTATTCCAGCGAATGCAGTTATGTGGTGTTGTATGTCCTCAGTACTTTGTTGTCAATTGCTAATATCTCGAGCGATATTGGATTTGCCTTTTGTCATTCTTTAACTGCTACACAAATTTAGTCTTCAGGGAACAGGGTAATGATGCGGGTAACTTGCTCTATGTGGTCAGCGAACAAATTAATTGAGCGGCAGGAGTTTCGTGTTGATTAATAGACTTAACATTGTATTAACACTTGTCAGTAACTGTACGGATATTTGTTCTAACCATTGATCAGTCTACAATTGCTATGCAGCTCAAACCATCAGTGGACAGATTATTGTAGCGACAACAAGGCGCTGTTGGTGGCTGCAGTAGCTACCGTTCTGACAATTGTTAACATCCTCACATATATTTGATTCGTATATTGACTATTCAAGAATTACTACAGAATTTCATTCATCAGTATACAGAATAGTCCAACGGCTAAATTTCTATGCATGCGGGTGTACTGAGAACCGTACTGGCAACAGTAAATGTCTGGAGCCAGCGCTGATTCATATATTTGTTGTTACAGAAATGTTATGGAATTGAAATCATCAGTGAACAAACCAGTCCAACGCCAACTGCGCTGCAATCATGGCTGTACTCAGTACTGCACTGCCAACTGTTAAAATCTCGTGGGATATTTGTACAACATTTTCTCATTCTAGAATTGCTATTAAATATTCATTATTCATTACTGAACGAGCTTATACTGCGGCTGCAGTAGTCTGCTGGTGAATGTACTAAGTACCGTACTGTCAATTGGAAATATCTCATACCATCGCGGTAATATGCATTGATTATTGCAGTATTGCTTTGGAATTTACATCATTATTAGTCAAAGAATTACAACGGTTACATTATTATGATGATGGCTGTACTCAGTATTGTGTTGTCACTCGCTAGTATCCCGAGGTACGATGGATCCGCCTTTTGTCATATTAGAATTGCTACAAAATGAAGATCATGATTGAACAGTCTAATCCTACGGCTACTGAGCTCTGTTGGTGGATGTACTAAGCACCGTACAGTTAAATGTAAATATCCATAGCTATAACCGTCCTATCCACCGGTTACCCTAGAATTGCGTTTGAACATGCATCATTGGCTCACAAACGATCCAACGTCTGCAGCACTGAGATGATGTCTCTACTCAATACTGTTTTTTCAGCTGTTTATATCCCTGTGGACAACGGATCTGAAATTTTTCATTCTAGAATTGCTGCAGAATATGAGTCATCAATGAACGGGTTAATCCAACGGCAACAGTGCTGTGTCAGTAGATGCACTAGCTGCCGCACTGTCTATTGCAGGTGTAACGAGCCATAACGGTACTATACATTGGTTCTACCGTAATTGCTGTGGAATTTACGTTATTAGTTGACAATGATCGTACGTTACTTGTGGACGGCAAGAATACTGTGCTGATGACTGTACTCAGCACCGTCTTGTCGTTTGCTGATATTTCTAGGGGTAGTGGATCAGCTTTTTCATTCTAGAATTGCAACATGATCTAGTTTAACATTGACTAGATTATTACAGAGGCCCCAGTGCAGTACTGTGATGGCGGTTGCACTCAGTACGGCTTTGTCGACCCTTTATATCCAGAGCTATAATGGAAGTGCCTTTTGCCATTTTATAATGTATATAGAATTAAAGTCACCAGTGTGGAAGGTTATCCGACAGCTACAGCGTTCTGGAGGTGAACGAACTAAGTACCATGCTACCAGTTCTATATATCTCTAGACATAAATGTTATAAACGTAGGTTATGCCTGAATTGTTGTGGAACATATACCATCAGCAAACAATTAATTCCTACGGCTATAGTACCGTCATGGTGGCAATACCCAGTGGTGTGTTGTGAATTGTTAATATCTCTAGCGAAAGTGGATCTGCCTCTTGTCATTCTAGAACTGCTATGTGATTTCAGTCATCACTCCAGATATTTTTCCAACGGCTACAGAGTTGTGATGGGGGCTTTACTACGCAACACACTGCCAATTGTAGGTATCTCTAACCATAATCGATCTAAACATTGTCTATTCTATAAATGCTGTTTAATTTAAGTCATCAGTGCGCAAATTAATCCAACCGCTACAGTACCTTCATTTTGGCAGTACTCAGTTGTGTGTTATCAGATGTTAACATATCTAGCGATAATGGATCTGTCATTTGTCATTCTAGAATTGCTACAGAATATAAAACGTCAGTGAACAGCTTAGTCAAACGGCTGCAGTGCTCCGCTGATGGGTATATACGGGACTGTATTTACATGTGTCAAATTCGCCAGCGGCAGTTGCTCTGTCCATTGACCATTCTTCAATTGCAGAAAAACTTAGGTGATCCGCAGACATAGAAGTTCACAATATATTGTTTTGTGTAGATCGGCATTATCAGTACTGTATTACCATTTTCCGATGTCAATACCGTTATTTGGTCTACCCATTGCTTGTTCTAGAATTGCTGTCGAAAATAAATCATCAATGGACGAATTAATACAACCGCAACAATGCTCTGTTAATGGTTGCACTGAGTACGTTATTGACACGTGTCAACGTCGCCAGCGATGATTTCAATGTGCGGGGACGTCCAACAATTGCAGAAAGGCTAAGACGATTAGCGAACAGTCCAACCGAATATCTATTGCATTGTTTAGACGGTAGCACTCAGTACGCGCTGTTATGTGTCAACATCACTACACTCATATGACCTATACGTCGACAATGCTAGAAAGTCTGTACATCATAAATCAACAATGAACTGATTATTCCAGTGGAGACGGTGTTCTCTTGGTGGACGTAACATGTACCGTGTGGTCCATTGAAAATATCTTTAGCCATAACTGCTCTATATTATGGTTATTCTAGAATAGCTGTGAAATTCAAGTCATAAATGATCAAATTTATACAAAGGCTACTGCACTGTGATGAAGTCTGTACTCAGCACTCTTTTGTCAATTGCTAATATTTCCAGCGACAATTACACCGCCCATTTTTGATTCTATAGTTTCTGGAGAAATGAGATGGTCTACGAAAGTATTAACGCAACAGCTATGCTACGGTGTTGAATACTGCACGTGGTGATGCATCTTCAGACGTCAATATCTCTTGCGATAATTAGCCTATCCATTGTCCATTCTAGAATTGTTGTAGATCTGCGAGGATCTGCAAATAGAATGACCCAATTGACATAGTACTGTTATATTGTTATGATCAGTTCAGCGTCTTCAATTCACAATATCCTTTGCGAAAATTGACCTGTCCAGTGATAACGCTAGAATGGCAATGGAACTTTGATCATTTCATAAAGGTAGATACAATGGCTGCAGTGTTGCGTTGATGGCTATACTCAGTACTGTACTGTCAATTGCTAACACCTCCCGCTGCATCAGATTACACTTTGACCATTCAAGGATTGCTATAGATTCTAAATCATAAGCGAACAGAATGATACAACGACTACAATGCTCAGTTGGTGGCTGTATTAAGTACCGCATTGGCGGCTGCTGATATCTCTAGCCGTAACCTTGCTATTCATTGATTATTCTAGACCTACTGTGGAATTAAATCATCAGTAAAGGAATTACTCGAACGGCAGTAGTAGTGTGATGATGGTTGTACTCAGTACTCTAATGTCAGTCGTTAATACCTCGAGCGATATTGGATCTGTCCTTAGCCATGCTAGAGATGCCATAGTACTTCAGGCACCATTGGACTGATTAATCTGACGACTACAATTCTCTGATGGCTGGTGTACTATGTACCGTACCGTCAATTGTAGATATCTCTAGTCATAACTAATCTACACGTTGATTATTCCAGATTTTCTGTGGAATTAAAGTCATCAGTGAAGAAGTTAATCAAACTGCTACAGTACTGCAATGTTGGCTGTACTCAGCACTATTTGTCGATTACAATATCTCAAGTCATAACAGATCAGCCTTTTCACATTCTAGTCTTGCTATGGAATTTGATTCATCACTGAACAGATAAATCCAAAGGCTTCAGTGCTCTGTTGGAATATGAACTGAGTACCGTGCTGTCAATTGTAAATATCTCTCGTCGTAACTGCAGCATGCGCTGATTATTCTAGAATTCCTGTGGAGTTTAGCTCATCTGTGGACAAAATAGTCCAACGGTTACAGTACCGTCGTGGCGGCTTTATTCAGTGCTGTTCTGTTACATGTTAATTTGTCGAGCGATAATCTATCTGGTTTTTGACATTCTAGAATTGCTGTTGGATTTAAATCATCATTGATCAGATGAACCCAACGGCTACTGTGCCGTGTTGGTGAATGTACCAAGTACAGTACTGACAATTGTAAGTATCTCCAGCCATATATGAACTATACATGGATTATTCCAGAGTTGCTGTCGAATACATGTCATAAGGTAAAAAATAAATCCTACGGCAACTCTACTGTAATGATGGCTGTACACAGGACTGTTTTGTCAATTATTAACTTGTTGGGCGACAGTTGATCTCTCTTTTCTGATTCTAAAATTGCTATAGAATTTAAATCACCAGTGAACACATTGATACAACGGCTACAGTTATCTACTGGTGGATGTACCAAGAAACGTACAGTCAATTGTAAACATCTCTAGATGTAACTGTACAATGCATTCAATACTCCAGAATTGCAGTGAAAAATAGACCATCTGTGAGGAAATTAATCCAATGGCTACAGTGCTCTGTTGGTGGATATACTAAGCACAGTATAGTCAGCTCTAAAATTCTCCAGCTATAGCTGCACTATCCATTGATTATTCTGGAAATACCGTTTAATTTAAATCGTCCTGGGAACAGGCCAATCCAGCAGCTACTGTAGTATTTTGATGGCCACACCCAGCACTGCATCTACATTCTTCTCAATCCCACTAGCGGCAATTACAGTATTAATTGAACATTCGACAATTGCTGTAGAATATGATGATCAGCGAACTGATCAAATCAGTGGCTACGTGATTGTGTAGGTGGCTACACTCAGTACTGTATTGTCGGTTGTTAATATCTACAGCTGTGAGTTTTTTTTATACCTTCATTACCCTAGAATTGCAATAGAACGTAAATCATCAGACAACAAATTAATCCAACGACAACTGCGCTTTGTTTGCGGGTGTTCCAGGTACTGTACTCTCGACAGTAATATCTCTTATGTTAACTAATGTATTCATTTATTTTTCTGGAATCGCTGTGGAATTGAAGTCATCAGTGAACAAAGTAGTCCAACGACTACGGTACCGTGATGTCGGCTGTGCTCCGTACTGCGACTTCAGCTGCTCATGTTTGTTGCAGTAATGTATCTGCCACCTATGGTTACAGAATTGCTATCGAATATAAATTATCATTGAGCAGATAATTCCAACGCAGACAGTATTGTGTTGGTGGATGTGCGGAGTACCGTAATGTCAGTTGTAAGTTCGTCGCGCCACAACTGGTCCATACATAGGCTATTATAGATTTGCTTGGGCACATAAGTCTTCAGTGAAGAGATTAGTACAGCGGCAGCAGTATCGTATTGATGAATAAACTCAGAAATGTATTGTCATATGTCACTTCCTCCAGCGACACTTGCAGTATTCATTGGTCATACTATTATACCAGATGAGCGAAGGGGAGCAGCAAACATATTACTTCCAGTGGCCATGATATTGTGTAAATTCCCATACTCAGTACTCTTTTGTCAATTGTTAACTTGCCATGAGATAATGTATCTGTCCCTTGACATTCTACGATTGCTATGGAATTTGGATCATCAGTGAGCAAATTAATAAAGCGGCAACAGGAATGATATAATGGCTGTACGCCGTACTTTGTTGTCAGCTGATACCATGGCGTGCGATAATGAATTTCTGCCTTGTCATTCTAGGATTACTACGGAATATATGCCATCAGCCAATTGATCTATCCATTGGCAATATCAATGTGAGGACGGCTACACCCTGTACTCTATTGTACTTTATCAGCATATCTGGGGATAACTTATCCAGCCACATGTCATTCCTGAATTGCTATGGAACTTAGAATGTCAGTGATTAGATTAATGCAATGGATATAGAACTGTGTAGGCTGCTACACCAAGTACTGCATTATCAGTTGCCGATGCCTGAGGCGAGAATTTGTCTGCCCATTATTCATACCGGAATTGCTATGATGTTGATACTATCTGTGAATAGGTTAACCTAACGCATGTAGTACTATGTTGATGCCTACACGCAGTACTCTATGGTCAAGTTAGTACTTAATAATAATAATTATTATTAATAATAATATAATAAAATTCATATAATTAATAATAATTCTCTAGCCATGACTCATCCATTTATTAATCATTCCTTATTGCCATGTAGTGCAGCTAATCAATGGATAGGTAAGCCCAGTGGCCACAGAAGAGTATAGATGGCTACCCTTACTAAAGTATTGTAAATCTTTGGCATCTTGAGCGATAATTGCTAAGTCCTTTGTCATTCTGGAGCTGCAACGCAATATAAATCATCAGTGAACTCATTATAAGGATGGCTACATTTCTTCCTAGACGGCTATATTCAGTACAAAGTTGTAGATTGAAAAGGTCTCTGGCGATAATTGGTCAATCCATTGACAATCCTAGAACCTCTGTAGAAATTAGGTTATCTGTGAATAGAATTATACAAGGGGAGAAAAAAGGGTAAACGACTATACTCAGTACTGCGATACCAATTGTGTACATATGAAGCGATAATTGATGTATGGATTAATCATTAGAGAATTACTATGCAGCCTAAATCATCAGAGAATAGATTAACAAGCTGGCTGTATTACTTCGTATATGGCTACACTCAGTACTGTAGCCATTTATCAATATCACCAGCGTCAATTTGACTATACGTTGGTAATTCTCGAATTGCTATATGTATAAGGCGATCAGTATTGGCATTGTACCAGTGGCCGTAGTACTGCGTTCGTTGGAATTCTCAGCAATTTATTTTCAATTGGCAGTATCTCTGGCATTAATTGCTATATCTGTTGATCAATACTAAGTTGCTACAGAATATGAGTGGTCCGCCTACAGACTAAGCCAATTTTTATAGAATTGCCTGCATGCCTATGCTCATTACATTATAGTTAGCCCTTAATGTCTCTTGCAATAACATATCTATACATTGCTCACCTTGGAGTCTCTGTAGGACTTACGTGATAGGTGAATAGGCTAACGCAGAGGATATTTTACAGCGTAGATGAACATGGGGCTCTGTAGATGGCTATACTGGTTACTGTATTGTCATTCCCTAATATCTATGAAGACAATCGATATTTCTGTTGATAATTCAAGGATTGCTGCAGAAAGTGTACGATCAGTTTATAGATAAGTACAAGTTATACAGATCTGTTTAGGAGTATATATTCAATTCTCTATTATCAGTTGTTATTATCTCTAGCGAAGTTTGTCCTATCCATTGACCATTCTAGGATTGCTACAGAATGTACGGCTGATACTTCATACCAATGAATATGGTACTATGTGGATGGCTGTACACAGTACTCTCTATTGAATTTTTAATTTCTCTTGCTATAGTGCATCTATGCATTGATAATTCTAGAACTGCTGCAGGAATAAAATGAACAGAATATGGATTGACTCAATGACTCTAGTAACTTATAGGTGGCAGTACTCGGTACGGTATAGTTAACCGTTAATGTATCTAGATATAATCGATCTGTCCATTGACTTCTAGTATTGCTATAGAATTTACATTATCAATGAATGTATAATCCATTGGCTATATTACAGGACGAGTGGCTATACTCAGCACTTTATTGTCAATCGTCAATATCTCTGGCGACAGTTGACTCACACATTGATCATACTGGAATTGCCGAAGAATTTTTAAGATCAGTCAATAGCTCTTACGAATGAAAACAGTACCGCGGTCGTGGCTATGCTCAGCAATGTATTTTTAATTGATAAAATCGCTAGCGATTATAAATCTGTCTATACATCAATATAAAATTGCCGTAGAATTAGTATGATCATCGAAAGGTCTAATTCAATGGCTCCGATACTGTAATTGTGACTATAATCTGCAATGTACGGTCAATCGTTAGTATATCTAGCGATAACTGATCTATCTATAGATCATTCTTTAATTGCTACGCAATTTACATTACCAGTGCATGCTTTATGCCGTTTTATGCAATTGGCTGCAGGAATATGCTGTTGGTTATTCTGACTAGCGTATTTTCAGCTGTTAACACGGCAAGCCATAATATATGTACCCATTGTCATTTTAAAATTGCTATATACAAGCAGAATGATCGCTAAATAGGTTGACCTGATGGCTATTCTAGTATGTTGATGACTATACACAGTACTTTGTAGCTAATTGTTAATATTTCAATCAACAGTTCATCTGTACTTTGATCTATCTAGTATTCCTATAGAAATAGCATGATCAGTGAATAGATTAATGCAATTGATATAGCAATGTGTGGATGGCTACAGTATGTAGTGTAATGTTGATTGCTACTTTCTCTAGACATAATTGCTCCACACGTTTATCATCATAGGAATGCCATGTCACTAAAGTGATCGGTGAATAGATTCATGCAATGGCTATAGTACACCATAGAGGGATATACTCAGTACCGTATTCGTGACTGACATTTTCTCTAGAAATAAATGAACCACGAATTGTTCAATATATAATACCTATAGAACTTACATGAAGAGTGAATACGCTAATGCAATGGTTATAGTACTGCGTGGGTGCCTAAACTCAGTACTGCTGCGTTAGTTGCCTATATCTCCAGCGATAATTGACCTATCTGTCGGCCATTCTGGAAATGCCATATAACTTAATGGCCAGTGAATGGATCAAACCTATTGCTACCGTGCAACGCCGATTGTTGCAACCAGTACTCGATTGTTGATTGCTAATGTCTGCTGCGATAATTGATCTACACGTTGACGGTGCTAGGATTCCCATCGAAATTACATGATCAGTGAATGGATTAATCTTGTGAATATGATACAGTGCAAATGGCTATTTTCTATAGTGTACTGTTCACTGTTAACGCTTCTAGACGTAACTCATTCATACATTGATAATCGTCGAATTGCTTTGAAATTTACATGATATCTGAAAAAGTGTGTACAGCGGCTCTAATAATGCGTACACGGCTACACTAAGTACTGCATTATCTATTTCTAATGATTCAAAGGAAAATTGTTATATCCATTCGTCAATGAAGAATTGCTTTTGAACTGACGGTATCAGTGAACGGATTAATGCAATGGATATTAAACTGTGCAGGTGGTTATAATCTGTATTGTTAATTGCTGATATCTGTGGAGATGATTGATTCATTCATTGATAATTCTGGAAATACTGTGGGATTTAACTGGTAACTGAATTGATTAATACAATGCCTACGGTACTGCGCTGATGGCAATGCTCTGTGCTTAATTGTTATTTCTAACATCTCTAACGAGAATTGATCTAAATATTGAAGACGCTAGAATTGTTATAGAATATTAATGATCAACGAATTCACAAATAAAATGGCCATAGTACTGCATGGAAGGCCGTACTGAGATCGGTATAACCATTTGTTACTGTCCCTAGCGATAGTTGACCTATACATTGATGATTCTTTAGTTGCTGAAGATTTAAATGATCAGAGGATCTATTATTGCAGTGGTCACAGCTCATTGTCGGTGGCCCTACCATCTACTGCACTATCAATTGACAATATACTCGGAGATAAATGGTAAATCCATTGATTACTCTGGGATTGCTTTATAACATATGTGATCATCCAATATATTAATACAGTAGCAATAGTACTGCGTAGATAGCTACACTAAGTGCCGTATTATCGATTGTTAATACTTAAAGCGAAAATAAATCTATCTATTGATCAATGTAGAATTGCTATCGAATTACGTGACCACTGAGTACATTAATGCAATAGCGTTAGTACTACGCGGATGACTATAATTTCCAGAAGATGCAGCACTCAGTACTGTATCGTCTACTGTCAATATCTCATGCGATATTTGGCCTAGCGATTTACCGTTCTAAAATTGCTGTCAAATTTATGTATTCCGTAAACAGATTAATCAGACATACAGTGCGTTGACGGCTATACACAGTACCGTATTTTCGACTGCCAATTTTTCTATATATAATGGATCTAACCATTGGCCATTGTAGGAATACGTACAGAATTAAGATTACCTGCGAACAGATTAATGCAATTGCAATGGCACTAAGAATATTTCTGTTCTCAGAACCGTATTGTCACTTGACATTATCACCTGCTATATTTGAAATGCACACGGGTCATGCTAAAATAGTTATGGAAACTGTATGACCAGTGGGTAGATTTATAAAATGGCGACAGGAACGTGTAAATGGCTATACTGAGTAACGTATTGGTAATTGGCTTCTCTAGTTATGATTTATCTAGCCATTGGCTGTTCAATAATTTACTGCAGAATTTAGATGCTCATTGAATAGGTTACTGAAATGCAACAGTACATCATTCATGGCCACGCTTAGCATTCCAACTTCATTTGTCAACATCTCAGGCGATAATTCATCCAGCCCTTGAACATTCTTCGTTTGCTATAGAATTTAATAGGTCAGTGTGTAGGTTAATATAATGGATATATAACCTTGAAGGCAGATATGCCCACTTCTGTATTCCCCATCGTCGATACCTCTGGCGATTATTGATTCACCCCTTCGTCATTCTATCGTCGTCATAGAATTTGGAGGACCATTAAATAGGTTATACTAATGCAAATAATACTGCGTAGATGGCTACAGCCGGTACTGTATATTCAATTGCTGTATCACCAGCCATAATTTATGTTTCCTTTGACCATACTGGAATTGCTACAGTATTCAATTAATGGTGGGTAGGTTAATCCAATGCCAATGATGTTATTCATTTGTATTCATCGCCTATGTGTACTCTGCTGCGCTCTGCTGCACTTTGATGCACACTGCAATACCCCGCGATGGATAGGTTTAGTAAGGTGGCGTTTATATGGTTAGGTCACATTAGGGTAATACATGAGTCTGCTTTATTCTCTGCGATAGGGTGGTCTTCGTCGCTTTACTCGGCTCTGTTCCCTTCTGCTCCGTTACGATTTGAACGAATATGCTGTACTGCGGTAAGGCTAGTATGTGCAATGGTGGACAATGATAGGATATGAATCGGTGCAATGCGCTGCCACCAGTGGCTTTTGGATCTTTAATCTGCTGTGCTACGCTCTGCTGCCCTCCATTGCACTATGCCGTGCACAACTATGGATCAGCTGGGTTAGGTTAACTTGGGTTTGGAATCTGTGCATTTCGCTAGCATTCCCTGGTATTTAGCGCGTTACAGTGCTCTCCTGCTATCTGCGTCGTTTTCCTGCGTTCTGCTGATCCCAGCTGCAATTAGGTTACGGAAAGCAATGTACGTGAGGTTTGAGTATGGCAGGATTTGAATGGTTAAGCTAGGATAGGTTCGTAATCTGTACTTTTCGCTGCTATTCCATGGATTCTGCGCTTAACTGAGTCCTGCCGCGCTTTCCAACGCTCTGCCTTGCACTGCTGCCATTATGTTTTATTGCGTGTAAGTAGGATATGTTTGGATTCGTTATTTTGACTTTGGTTAGAAACTTATGCTATTGGCTGCTCCTCGGGGGTGTACGGCGGTTCATTGTGTTCTGCTGCCCACTGATGCGCTTTCCAGCACTCTGCTGGGACCTGCTGTGGTTAGTATCGGTTATGTTAATTAAGGAATATGTGCTGTTTGCAGCTGTTCGTTGGTATTCGAAGCATTACTGGGCTCCGTTGGCCTCTCCTGCGCCCTGGAGCGCCTTCCTGCACTCAGCTGCACGCTGCGGCGCTCTTTTCTGCTAGCGGTTTTATCCAATACGGTGCCGGACACTGAAGTGCGGTGCTGTGGTGACGGTGCTGCTCGGAGTGGTGCCATCCTGAGCAGTTGTGTGCTGTGTTGTGCTATGTGCTGGTATTCGGTGCTATTTATTGCTCTGCATTGCTGCGCTATATTCTGCAGAGCGTTGCTGTGGTGGTAGAATCTTAAAATTTCATGCGTAATTATTAGATGCTTTCTGTTTATATCTAGATGCGCCATACATTTCAGATAAAGCTTCTGAACGGCGAAAACCGTAACAGTGAGCAAGTACTCTACGGCACATTGCGAAGAAGTACCAAACCCAGAATTATACACTTTCCTTTCCTTTTCTTAAATATGACTGCTCCTGTTAGCGTGTAGATCCTGGATTTGCACCCCAAATATCGCCTACGGGTGAGCTTCGTGCATAGGGTACTACGCGCAATAGGATGTGAAAAACGGAAATAGGAAGGGTAAAATTTTGTGTTATAACTGGGACAGGAAAGAATGATACTTAATGCAAAGTTCCTTCAAACTGCTGGTGGCAATTCGTTTAATGCGCAGGTCAAGGGAGATTGCATTTCAATTATTTCCTTAGACGGAGGTAGCGGAATTAGTGCAATTGTATAAAGAAGGTATGGGCATGCAGGTAACAAAAGGAGCACAACACCTCAATCAAGATACTGCTAACTATTAAAATCGTCATTAGTTAAGTACATAGCCAATGGCAATAGTGTTTAATATGGTAATTTAACATATGCATAGCATTAACCAATTGGCAGATTTCAATCATCTTTGTAATAAGATTAGTTGATAAGTTGATTGAATTAATTCCAAAACACGGCTGTATGTACTTCGTCCGATATAAGAATTGTGCTCTTATCTTTCAAGTAGCATATGCGTAGTGCATTTCATATTAAGGCACACATCTTCTAAATTGACGAGGTTAGTCTGTTGTATTGGGTGACCCTATTAATTAACAAAATATCCTTAATACTATTGCGTAATACCTAAATATAATTCGTCCTTAATAGCCAGAGCGCCACAAGACCTCAAACTAATCGTCAAGTTCATCCCTGCTTTCAAGCTCAGCCCTTACCACTCAACTACTTGTTAGGAGATGCACTTCTCTTCCTTGCACTCGATTCTCTAGAAAAAGAATCCGTACTCCTCATAGCCGATAGTTCAAATAAGTATAGTGCTGAAAAGGGCGAAAGGCTGGTCCCATTCCATTAAACAGCTCGTCGTTCCGTTATGCGTCTTTCCTAACGAATTAATTATATCAGTTTTGACTACACAATATCCGCAATCCCTCAGTTCAGTCAATTAGTTAGTACTTAATGGACACGTCATCAACTACATTCTCGATCGCCATCGTGACGCAGGCACCGTGAAACTACGACGGATTTGGGGAACTGCAAGGTATGTGAAATCTGTATGACTGTTCAATTTCTTACTCGTCTCAACGAATGACTTTATTCCGGGCTGTGGTTGTTGAAACTTGGGGAGGAAGTAGTCGTGACTTGGGAAAGATATTATCGTAAAGTACGCGACGAAATATCAGCATAGCCTTCAGATTTCTGTGTTCCTTATATCGAAATTCATTGTACGCACACGTCACATACGCATTCGCTTATGGTCTTCAGCCTTTATCACCGCAAACGAACGTTAATTGGCATCTGTAATTCTATTTACAAGTTTGAACGGTTTATGAGAAAAATCGCGGTGACGCAATAATACATGGCGAACGTGTCAAGAAAAGGACAGGACAAAGAAGATATTATAATTTAAAAGCCTCACTGTTAAGGTCTTCTATAGTTCGATGTGGGGAATTCGAATCTAGGGGCAAATACTGGTTGCCATGTCACGTTAATGGAACAAATAAGTAAGAGTATTTGATTTTTGTTATTTTTATTTTTATCCTACATTGTATTCTGAAAATAGTAACAGTTCCTTGAACGTTTTCATACATTGCTTTGTACAACGCTAACGTGCATCCTCAGTCAAATTTCTCTGTCATCAAAAGTAATTTCCTTTTACCGAGATATACCGCCCTTAAGTTATTCGTAATGCACTGAAAATTATGAAGCGGACTCTCTTGTCGCATAATGTAGCTACTGCTGTGCTATTTCATGAAATATTTCCTCCTCTTTTGTGTCCAAAATGGAAGTTTATACGCAGATGCTGGGTGCAAGTGGTATTAATTATCAGTTATCGTCACTTTCGTTTTATATAGGTTTCCTATGAACAATTTCGTCGCTTGTTTTGCTTGATATGGATATCTACATGTAGATAAATGATTGAATTAAGACAAATTTTACTGTGTACACTCCCGCATTTATAGTATTTAGTTTTAACTCAATTTATATGTACAGAGTGGTCAGGGAGAAGTGGATTTGTAAACTTGAAATAAAAATATTTCCGTGGAATCAAATGATTTAGCTAATGCCTTGGAATAATGTTTCTCGGTATAATTAAAAGCATAAGTTGACATAGACAGCAGTTTAAATGTACTTCAAGGTGAAGTGGCTAAATTAGATTAGACTTGTATAATATAGTATGCAGATTTATATGAAACGTTGCGGACTATGGAAATCTATTATGTAAAAATGAACGTAAAGGAGTCGTTACATATTGAATGTCGTAGAAAAGTGTATTTTTCTGTTTCTTTCATGAGAACAGAATTTTGAGGTAATATCCAAGTTAATTCCGAGATGATAGTTTGGGTTTGGCCTGAAAAATAAACATCAGTAATGTACTACTTACAAATAGTTTTATTGGATGCTTTAGTGTACCATAAGTGTACTTCTTTTCCTTTTTAATCTATTCTCAATAATTTGTGAATATTGCATTTCGCACTATTTTAGTCGTTATTTCAACATACCCGTCCCTTTAACTTCACACCGGAATCAATTGACTTCACGTCTTTGCTGAAACGAATATCAAAAACAACCAACTATCTGCTATAAATGATCGCCCACGGTCACTTGTATCCAAATTCAGTCACGAAATCTCTGGAAACGAAATAAGCTCCAGGAGCAGAGCTCCGACACACGAATTACGCCTGGAATTAGAATGGAAACTATTTCTAGTATGATGAAACGTTCGCGGTGCAGGAATTCGTGAAATGAAATTTTGGCCATAGAGTTCGAGGCAGGGTGGACCACATAAGAATGGTGAACGGTGGATCGGTGTGGAGGATGAAAAACAAATGCTAATGAAGTATCAACGATACGCGTCGCGTAGTATGGGCCCAGCTTGTCCATAGATGGCCCTCATTCCTTTCATTCCTCTGTGTATGTAGGTGTATGTGTGACATTCTTCATCTTTCTGGACCACCGCCCATTTTCCTTATTCCTCCCTTTCTCTCCGGCCATTTTTCCCAGTGCAACCACATGAACTTGGCTGGTACACGTGACGGAGCTTCACAAGTGGGAACTACGAGAATGGATGTACACATGCATACTCGTGAAGGGATAGAATGTTCCTTCCGCCTTCTTTTATAAGGATTCTGTGGTACGTGGGCATTAATTCGTATTTGGTAACGAAGCGCGTGTATGTGCTGCTGGTAAATACAAATATGTGAAAGACAATTTCTGTCGCCATCTTGAGTAGTCATTTAAGTAGGTGTTTTGTGAATATCTTATAGCAAAGAAAATTCGATATAATGCTGGAATTAGTATAGTATATGTTGTTTCGATTTGGTTATGCATATTAAGAAAGGAAGCTTGACGGAATTAGTATTGTGCGTTTAGCACATACATATGAACATAAAATTGATAATGATGTTTTGGTAACTGGTGGAATGAAATTAGAAGTGATGTGAAAATTGTAAGGTTGCCTATAATGTCTTTTAATATTTTATTGCGTGTTTCCTGCGTATTGTAAGTTAACGCAGCGTCACGTTCGTAATATGATATTACGTAAGACATTTCCTAAGATTTTTGTTATACTAGGGTGAATGTTGGATCGCAGACCTCCGAAGATAAATCACTCCAGATGTTTAGATATCAAATTTATTTCAAGCCATGTGGTTTTAGATGAATTAGCTAGCCATGGTTAGTAGTAATTATGAGTATTATCCTCTGCGAATCATATTCTTCATAGCATTAGCCAATAAACTGATATCTTGTGAAGATAACACTAGCGACTACACCTAAATGCAGATCACTATTTCTCGTAGGAGGACGGGAAGCAAATTCTATGTCCCGAATAAAAACTCGTCTCAAACGAAATAAAATATAAATGCTGAAAATAAGATATTTAGCCGCTTTAATACCGTTATGTATGATTAAACATCTCCTAACGATATTCCAACATATTTCGAAATAAATGAACCTCAAACGTGCGTTAAAGATTGTAATTCTTCTTATTACTTGTGACACAGGTGCAAAGGGTTTAGATTCGAAATAATGAATTGCTCTGCTTAAAAGTGAAATTAAATTGGTTCTAAAACTAATTAAGCGAAACTTTGCTAATTCCCGTGAACTGAGAACTCATTCGAAACTTAAATCGAAGCAGATTCTACTAAAAATATAGGACAATCGTTTACATAATCATAGCCTGCAAGTTCAGCTCACTTTCTCTTCACTGATAGCAATACGACACTTGTAGGTGCAGGTTGCGTGTAAAACGTTCGAGAGAGCATTCCATTGAAGCAGTGACGAATTCGATATACAATTCTTGCCATATTTCGTTTAGAACATGCCATCAAAGACGCACGAATTCAAGGTATCGTAGAATAAATTGCTCTACACGTGACTATTTTAAAAGAAATAATAGCTTTAAAGCATAAAAAGTGCAATAAATATAGAATTAGATGTATTCCTTATTATAACCATTACATCAGCGTATAACAACATTTCTCTAAAGAATTGGAGCATAATTTTGAACCAACATTAACAAAAAATTTCCAATTAATCGACGAAAGCATACGTCAAAGTTCTACACAATTTCCTACCACAAATTACCAATAAATTCTTCGCGATGATAGGCAATATTATAAGCGAACATTCATCGAAAATCTCCAGTGAGGTCACCAAGTGTCTCGCTGAAATCATAGTCATTGGAAAGGAAACAGGTCCTGGGAGATAATCCTCCGTTACACCGAGATCTAGCAAATTCTCTCTGGGCACTGTTTAATTAGTCTTTTCGATAGTGCACACGGTGGAAGCCTTTAGGGGTAGTTCGGAGCGGAAGCACATCGACCAAGCCACCTCTGACACGTCCGGCAATGTCAATTCGGCGTGGAAACAAAGCACTGGACAGGAAAGGCGAAAAAGGAAGAAGGGAAGTGCAGCCAGCGAGAGGCGGCTCCGCGGAGGTGGAAAGAGCTTTATTTAAACAGTTCAGCTTCTGCTTATTTTGGTTGTCAACGTGTCTCTCGTACAAAACGACACACTCAGCCATGTGTTGCACTTCATCCAAGTTCCATCAATTCTAAGGATCTTTCCGTGACTTTACATCACCTGTGGATGAACTCCAGCGTCTATAGGGTCAAATTTTTGATAGGTTTGGTGCGGCTGGATTTCACCCGCTCCTAAATACAGCGGCCGGTATTCGAGTTAAAGGAAATGTGAAATTTTAGAAGAGAAGTTGGAAGATGGAGCGGAGATCCCATTGGTCTCTGAGGAATTTAGAGAGAGTCATAAGGTCGCGGCACTGTGGACGTTGAGGAATGTATCAAGCTTGATATGGCACGTGGAGTGGTTAGGAATATATCAGATAGGTAATCCTGAGTCATTACATCAAGAAAATGATGGACGTAATCCAGTCAAACTATTTTAGAGTGCATGTTTGCTGAAGATGATGGGTATTCACTTTGTAATCAAGGATCCTGGTCACCTCTTGCTCACCAAACATATTTTCGCTTTTCTCCACATTCGTGGTAGAGTATATCCATTTGCCTTTTTTGTTTCGTTTATCTTTGAACCTCCAACGAACGTTGTTGCAAGTTCTCCAACAGTTTATCTGAAAATTGACGGAAATTAGAATGTAGGTTACGTTTCACCAAATATCCGAAGGATAATATGGCTGAGAAAGAGAGAAAGGTATTTGTGTGTGCTGTAGATAGATTGACGGACGACAAGGATATGGAATTTACACGTTAGCTCAGAAATTCGAAATTGTTAACTGATTAAAATACAATGTTAGCATTGGAGCCATCAACCTGTAACAAGTAACTAAATATCGTATACACAGTTGATGGTAATTAACCATTTGCACTCATTTTTTGGCCAAAGTATAGCAGGAGTTCTAAGACTTTCCGTTATAACGTTGAAGATAATTTTCGGAGCAGGAATCAGAAATCGGATAGTAATTAACACGTAGAGCTATTTGATTTCAATACCTCGCAAACCGTTACATTGTTTGGAATTTGACATATTTAGGAATATCGAGCTTCAAAATTTCATCAAATGGCGAATGAAGTGCGCCTCTCAAGCGCAAAGGGCTGAATCCTTGAAATGAAGTTAAAAGAGCATACATAATTATGATCACGATCGAATAAAAATCGATATTGGTACAGAGATTGGACAGTGGTAATATTTATTGGCAACAACAGCATAAATTTGTGAGAATGACAATAATGTTACGAATTATACCTCGATTCACTGCTACGCTCCACACTGTATTGCAATATCACAACCCTGTTCGACTTCGACCCTTAACTTCACAAATCGATTAAACGGCAGGTACCACCGTCTTTACCTAAAGTTTAATTTAACCATATATGATCATACTAATGGTCCTACGCGTTACCCACGGATTCCCCGACCGACCTGTGT